>NW_015540886.1:981819-993248 GCF_001515605.1 Sinocyclocheilus anshuiensis
GATTTTAGCAAATGGCTGCAATATAACAAAGAGTGAAAAATTTAAGGGGGTCTGAATACTTTCCGTACCCACTATATATATATATATATATATATATATATATATATAGATATATATATAATGGTTTGATGTGCTTAAAATATTCATTTATTTGAATACATATATACATTAATAATAATAAATGTTTCTTGAGCACCAAGTCAGCATATTACAATGATTTCTTAAGGATCATGTGACACTGAAGACTGGAGTAATGGCTGCTGAAAATTCTGATTTGCCATCACAGGAATAAATTATATTTTCAAATATATTAAAAACCGTAAACAGTCATTTTAAATTGTAATGATATTTCACAATATTACTGTGTTTTGATCAAATAAATGCAATCTTGGTGAGTATAAGAGACTTACCGACCCCCAAATCTTAAATGGTAGTGTATATAGAAGAGGGGAGAGGAAAACAAGTCTTAATACTAGTTATTAAATATGCCAGAAAAAAATACTTATTTACCTGACTGATGAGGTGACAGGCTTGTGCAACACGACTACATTTCCATCATTCTTTGTGGCAGCATTAAAAGTATAAAATACAGGTAAAGCATCAATACTGGCCTATTGTATAGTCTGTGCTCTAGCTTTATTTTTTTGCTAAAGCACTAAAAAAAAAGTCCTGTGTTAGTCAGTAAGTGAAAAAGAAATTCCAAAGTCCCCAGAACGTCCATTTGTTACTGACTAAAATCACTTGAAAGCACATCACACTGTGATTACGACTTGCAAGCACTTAAGTACAAACTTCCCAGAAAGCAACATTATTTTTTTTTTATATATTGCATCTGGGTTTTGTTTGTTTGCCATTTCATGTCCATTTATGCTATCTGTAGGCCACAAAAACACAGACATATATGTAACATGCCCTAAATTTGTATGCAGACGAGGAAGGGACAGAACGAACCAACAAATGACAAGTTTGGAGTGGGGATAAAACGAAGGGAGAGGAAATGAGTGGAAGAGGGGAAACAAATGTGAGAGCTATCGTGCATGAAATTAAAAAGATACCTCAAAATAGTCCTGCCAGGCAAAGTGCTTTATGGCTTCCCACACACACACACACACACACACACACACACACATACTTTACCTTCTCTCCTTTCTCCTCTCACACATTCTCTTTGACATCCCCTTGCACCCAGAGACTCACATTCTCATGTTTTCCCCGGTGTATTTTCTATTATATTTGAGGGTGAACCATCTTTGCTCTCAACATAGTCCACAAGAATCCTCTTACAAAAGCACCTCCTACCCACCTCTTTCTCTTTTTTTGCCCCTGGGTAGAGGTGGAGAGGAGGGGAAATAATACATTGCACTGTAACCTTTACACGGCGTCCATTCAGATCAGACTCTTTTTCCCCCTCCGTCCCTCCTCAGGAGTCTGCTTTCATACCTTTATGTTGTGTTACAAGAGGTTGGCAGTAGTCAACAGGAGACAGATCAATATCAAGCCCCAACTCAACAGTCTCTCCTAAAATTGGTTTTACAGTCCGTCACAGCAAGACCTATCACCAAATTGAGATTTATTTGAAGACTGAATTTAAAATGAAAGCTTGGTTGGGTTTTATTCAATTTCTAATTCTATGGATAAGTTTGGGTAAACAGTGGGAACACTGTAACAAGTTTAATTTGAATTTTTAAATCTTTAATCTTGTTATATTGTTTCTGCTGGATTCTGCTTAATTGATTAATGCTGATGTAAATAAACTGCCCTTGGGTGTCTAGAGTATTGAAGAGTCTAGAGTATTAGAGTATGAAACTCAGTTACTTATTTTATAGTATGCACGTAATAGTTTAAGGTTGATAAGATTGTTTTTGAAAAAAAAGTCTCTTACAAGCTCACCAAGGCTGCATTTATCTGATTAAAAATACTGAAAAAATTTAAAATAGCCATTCTCTCTTTTAATATAATAAATAAATAAATAATGTATGCATTTAGCAGATGCTTTTATCCAAAGCGACATACAGTGCATTCAGGCTATGCATTTTTTACCAGTATGTCTGTTCCCTGGGAATCGAACCCACGACCTTTAATATAATGTATTGATATAATATAATGACCTCTAATATAAAATGTATTTTTTCCTGTAATGGCAAGCTGAATTTTCAGCAGCCATTACTACGGTCTTCAGTGTCACATGATCCTTCAGAAATCATTCCAATATGCTGATTTGTTAATATGATGTTTCCAGTGACAGGTCATTTATTTTGGCTCACATTGAAAGCGAAAATGCTGTATAATGTGTCAAAATCACAGCCAGTCACTCAATATACAATATTTGATGTTTACCGTGTAGCTTTGTGAGGTGTGCTTTTAATCCAATGAGATATCGTAGTGGGAAGATCTACATAACACAGTTTGAAAGAAGAAACATTCTTCTTAAAATATATATTTAGACTGACTCCGTGGAAACTGCCAGGAACACGTGAATTCCTATGTGTTCACCTGGCGGAAAACCTCACCTGGTCCCTCAACACCAGCTCCATAACCAAGAAAGCCCAGCAGAGTCTCTACTTCCAGAGAAGGCTAAGGAAATACTAGCTCCCACCACCCATTCCTCATCACATTCTATATAGAGGGACTAATAAGAGCATCCTGAGCAGGTGCATCATTGCCTGGTTTGGAAATTGCACCGTCTCGGATCACAAAACCCTGGAGACAGAGGGGTCATAGTGAAGACAGAGAAGAACATCACGGTCTCTCTTCTCTCCATCACGGACATTTACACCACACACTGCATCCACAAAGCCACCAGCATTGCGGCTGACCACACACTGTCACAGCCAGTGGCTGGTGTGCCCTTGACAGCCACCAGAGGGCACACTTCTGGATCATTGTTTGTTTTGTTCTGGACTTCAGTTCCCATCACCCCTTGCACTGATTATTATTTCATTACCTCCAGCTGTTGATCATTTACCCATTAGCTCACTGTGATATAAATACCATGCTCACCGATGTTGCGTCTCAATGTGCCTACTTATACTACGCCCTTAAAGTATGTAGTCTTTTGGTGAAGAAAAAGTACACACTTTTGAGTGTGTAGTAGAAGAGTAGGCAAGCTTTGGGACATACTATCACGTCACACAACTGCGTCTTTAAAGGACTGCTCTGTCGCACCTGTTACACGCACCCTGTCACTGTAAACTGGCCTGTCAATCATCTTGTCACAGTTAACATCCTCCACATTTAATTTAATTTAACTTCCTACCGTACTGGAGAGAAAAGAAGTAGCTCGTTGATCTGCCAGTCGCGGGTCTTTCATGCGGAGAACTCTGCTCGACTCCAGTGGTCTCAAGTCCGGTGGTCCTGGTGGACCCGACTCCGGTGGTCCTGGAGGACCCGACTCTGGTGGGCTCAAATCCAGTTGTCCTGAAGAACCCGACTCCGGTGGGTTCAAGTCCGGTGGTCCTGGAGAACCTGACTCCGGTAGGCTCAATTCCGGTGGTCCTGGAGGACCTGACTCTGGTGGTCCCAAGTCCGGTGGTCCTGGAGGACCCGACTCTGGTGGTCCCAAGTCCGGTGGTCCTGGAGGACCTGACTCCGGTAGTCTCAGAGGTCACCAAAGAGCTGCCCGATTTCACTGCTGCTGCCATAATCAAGAAGGCCATCTTTGCCTTTCACCTTATGGCTGTTCTGCGGGCCTGGGATGCTTCAAAGTCCACTCCAGAACCCACTCCAGTCCGGGAGCCTTCAGAGTCTACTCAAAAGCCAGCTCCAGTCCGGGAGCCTTCAGAGTCGATTCATGAACCCGCTCCACTTCAGGAGCCCTCAGAGTCCACTCCAGAACCTGCTCCAGTCCAGGAGCCCTCAAAGTCCCCTCAAGAGCCAGCTCCAGTCCCGGACCACTCAGAGTCCACTCAAGAGCCAGCTCCAGTCCGGGAGCATTCAGAGTCCACTCAAGAGCCCGCTCCAGTCCGGGAACCTTCAGAGTCCGCTCCAGAGTCTGCTCCAGTCCGGGAGCGTGCAGAGTCCACTCCAGAGCTAGCTCCAGTCCGGGAGCCCTCGGAGTCCACCCATGAACCCTCTTCAGTCCTGGAGCGTGCAGAGTCCACTCCAGAGCCCGCTCCAGTCTGGGAGCCCTTAGAGTCCACTCCAGAGCCCGCTCCAGTCCGGGAGACCTCAAAGCCCAAACTCATGGAACCGCTCCAGTCCGGGAGCATCCAGAGTCCACTCCAGGACCCGCTCCATTTCCTCTAGAGGTGGCGGCGGTGCTTGCTTCAGTTCCTCTCAAAGCATGGGCATCCACTTATGAACTTTCTGCCTGCCTTGTCACAGTCACAGAGGTCGTCTGTGAGCTCTCTAACTGTCCCGTCACGACCAAGGAGGTCGCCTGTGAACTCTCTGTCCCGCCCTGGCCGCCTACCCTGCCGGCCCCACCCTGGCTGCCTGCTCTACCTGTGTCATCCCTCCCCCTGGTCCGCCTCCTGGATTTCTTTTACTTTTGTTGGAATGTTTTGATTCCGCTCCTTAAGTGGGGGGTTATGTCACAGCCAGTGGCTGGTGTGCCCTTGACAGCCACCAGAGGGCACACTTCTGGATCACTGTTTGTTGTGTTCTGGACTTCAGTTCCCATCACCCCTTGCACTGATTATTATTTCATTACCTCCAACTGTTGATCATTTACCCTTTAGCTCACTGTGATATAAATACCATGCTCACCTAGTATTTTGTTGCTGCAGTATTGCTTCTGTTACTTTGTGTTTTACTCTGTGTTTGTGATATACCTCCTTATCTTTGTTTTGGGACTAATAAACTGTATTTGGGTCTAATATGCTTTCCCGAGTTTTCCATGACAGACCGTGACACACACACCCCTTAAACACACTCTTTATCTTTATCCTCATGCCGTCTGGAAAAAGGTACCAAAGCATTCGGGCTCTCAGATGTGGAAGTTTCTTTCCACAAGCCATCAGAAAGCCATCCTTAACAGAAAGAGCCTTGACTGATACACACTTACTCTGCTTCGCGTCGTGGCCACATCAACTCCTCGGGTGTGTATTATTTTCTAATAATTCAACGGCCTATCATCAATTATTCCTTACGTATTGGTCGGTGCAACACTGTCATGTTTTGGGACTAATAAACTGTATTTGGGTCTAATATGCTTTCCCGAGTTTTCCATGACAGACCGTGACACACACACCCCTTAAACACACTCTTTATCTTTATCCTCATGCCGTCTGGAAAAAGGTACCAAAGCATTCGGGCTCTCAGATGTGGAAGTTTCTTTCCACAAGCCATCAGAAAGCCATCCTTAACAGAAAGAGCCTTGACTGATACACACTTACTCTGCTTCGCGTCGTGGCCACATCAACTCCTCGGGTGTGTATTATTTTCTAATAATTCAACGGCCTATCATCAATTATTCCTTACGTATTGGTCGGTGCAACACTGTCACTGTGTTATTGCCCTGCTATACTGGGCTGTTTCCGCTAAATGTTGTTTGCACAACTTCATATGAGCACTTTATGTAATCCTGTACCTAGGTCTGTATGTTCTATTTAATTTTGTGCCATCTAGTGTTAATTTATGTTGTTGTAATTCATGTTGATTTATGCTGTTTTATAGAGCACCAGGGACCTGAAGGAACGTTGTTTAATTTCAACTGTATATGCCTGAAATGACAATAAAAAGCCATTTTTGACCAAAAGTCACAAACCCTGACATAACCAGAGTTAAACTAACTAAAACTAAAGTTATTAAAAATAATATTTGATTATTGAAACAATCCTGGAATAAAGTTTAATATAAATATTAGACAAAAAACTTTAATCAAAATGACAAATGTTGTCAAGGCAGCTAACTGAAATTAAATTTATTTTAAAGTGAAGTATTAAAATTACTATAACTGAAAAAAAAAACCTGTATAGAAATATTAAAAAAACAAAAACTAATAAGAATGCACAACATCACTAAAATGTAAAAAAATAAAAAATAAATAAATACTAAAACTATAATGAAAACTGGAAAATGTAAAAACAAAAGCTAATTTAAAATATTCGTAAAACTATATAATATTACTAAAATAAATAGGAAAAAACAAAAGAATAAATTAAATTAAAAAACCTGGTCTGATCAATAAGACAGATGCATTAACAAAAATCTGATTTTAATCAGATTTTAAACGATGTGGGTATTCTTCCTGTTCAGACTACTAACTAACCATCTAACTAATGAACTAACTAAATAAATAAAACTTGTCTGAACAAAATCCAAGAAATCTGCAAAATGTATTATGGTTATAACAGAAACTCAGATTAACATTGAAAAAAAATATCATAAGAATTTATCAATTGTCCCTTTATCACATCACATCTGATCTGGATGTGCTACGATAACAATCTTTAGGAAAAAATATAGAAATGTGTCCCCCCATTTATAAAGGCTGTCACATCCCAGTTCAGGGGCAAACACCTGAGAGAAAGGGACTCGGGTCCCCAGCATCTAGGATGGATAACCAGAGAGAAGTCCATCTTGGAAAGGGCTTTTGACCGACTATTAGGAGGAGTATATTGGGATGAGCTATGGACATCCGCCTGTCTCCTCCTGATAAAGTATGCATACGTCAGATCATACATGATATATTAGCCAGTTCCAGACTGTACTGGCAGGAGACCTAATCAAGTAGCCAGCACACACGCTCCCCTCAAGCACACACAACTGCATTGATAAGCGACTGACAGCCAAGTGAAGTGGAGTGGATGGAAAATGCTAAGAGTAATGTGTGAATGTAAAGGTCAGCTGGGCATTTTGTACAACTGAATGGAGGAAATGAGGGATGCGGCATTTTCCCCCCAGGGCCGGGAGGTGAACGTGACATTGATGTGTTTCTAAAGAACTTTAATATGTTAGAGGGCTGGTGTTCTTAATGTGAACATGTCCAAGGTTAAACAATACAGCTGTGGCTATTCAGAAAACTTAAAGGAACATTTCACCCAAAAATTTTAATTTACTCAACGTTAGGCCATAAAATATAGATGAGTTTGTTTCTTCTTCAGAAAATATTTTGAGAAATTTTGCATTCCATCACTTGCACACCAATGGATGCTCTGCAGTGAATGGGTGCCATTAGAATGAGACTCCAAACAGCTGATAAAAACATCACAATAATCCACAAGTAATCCACTCGACTTCAGTCCATCAATTATTGTCTTATGAAGTGAAAAGCTGAGTGCTTAAAATAAATAAATCATTCACTAAGGTGTGTTAACTTTAAACTGTCACTTCTGACCAAAATGCACGTCCATAATTCATAAAAAGCTACCTACCCTGAAAAAGTCCATCCCTTGTTGTCCTCGCATCAGAACCCACCAACAACTGTTTTGGACTGTTTTCACTTAAACAGTTTTTGATCTGTAAATATATTGTAAATTATTGTGACATTTTTATCAGCTGTTTGAACACTCATTCTGACGGCACCCATTCACTGCAGAAGGATCCACTGGTGAGCAAGTGATGTAATGCTAAATTTCTCCAAATCTGTTCCAATAAAGAAACAAACTCATCTACATCTTGGATGGCCTGAGTAAACTTTCAGCAAATATTTCATTTTTGGGTGAACTATTCCTTTAAAGGGACAAATTCTGTAATCATTTACTCACCCTTATGTCATTCCAAATATATATAACTATACAATTTTCCTCTACATAGCACAAAAGTAGATATTTTTAAAAATGTTTCAAAAGTTTTTACCCATACAATGAAAGTCGAAAGAGTCTAAAACATCACTGGCATCAATCATTTCCATTTTATGTACATAAATACACAGACATATCCTCTTTTGTGTTCCACAGAAAAAAGAAAGTCATTCAGGTTTGGAACGTCATGAAGGTGAGTCAATGATGATATAATTTTTACTTTTGGGTGAACTATCCCTATAATACCATTATCAACCAAAAACAACTGCTTAATTGTATTTGTGAGTTTAGGAATCTATTCAAGGCCTCTTCAATAGTTATAGAAAGTTATTCACTGATGTTTTATGTTAGAACTCTACATCACTTTAATCGCTAAACTCTGCTGTTAAGTGCAGACTATTTGTAGGTTTCAAAAGTAGAATTTCTTGGAATATCAACATTATAAGACCAACAAAAATGAAAGAAAATGGTTTGTTTTATGTTGACTGCTTTTCAGGGAACATGAGAGCATTGGAGTCGAATCAAAGCTCCATCTGAGGAAGATCAAAGTGGAATTGATCCTCCCGTTATTATATGCAGAACACCTGATGAGAAATGTGTGTAATATCCCTCCAATAACAGTCATCTTTGCTGTTTATGTTTGAAGAAAACTGTCTGATAACCCAGCTTCTGTGCGTGTGAGAGGTGGGGGTTATATAATGTAATTGCAGACTATCCATTTATCATTTCATACCTCATATGATCGGCGGCCTCCGAGAATATAGAGATGTACCTGTATTGTAGTCTTACTGTCACAGATAGACATAATGTTGACATTAGCAGTGGTCACCTGTGGCACAGCTGACATATTGCAATGAGATGTGTATGATTGCCTCAATGTGGCATTAGCAACAGGCTTGAATGTTCATTTACTCAGTCATCAGTCAGTGATGCCAGGAACGGGCCCTCGCCACCGACGTGATATTATGACAGTAGCATCTATATGACCGAATTAATAGGTTCTTCTGTGCCCTCGACTGCATCTTAGATTAGAAAAAGGTTAACAATATATAAAAACATGCATTATATTCTCAGCTGAGAAAGGTTTCGCTGTAATACTATGGCACTTATGGTTAGGTAAAAGTGTTTCTGAGGTTATTTGTTGCATAACCACAGATACACACAGACACATGCACAGTTAATCATCCTTGACTAATGGAGACCCGCGGACGAAGCGGTTAACGCTTGGCTGGCTCTTCTATTTCTCTCCGTCTCTGTTTTTTTAAATGCCGCTGAAGTACACCAAGCAAAGATAACTTTCATTCACACACCGCCTAATCTGTTATGAACTCAGGCCAAGCCTGAAAGCTGTCTCCATCAGGTGTGTATGTGTGTGTGCTTATGTGCCTGTACGAAAGTCTATCTAAAGTAATAACTGGCAATTTGTCTATTAAAATTCACTCACTGACGTGAGTGATGCTATTACCGATACTACAGCTCGGCTTGGCACACAAAAAACATTTGAGCATGATTTTATTAGAATTTCAGTCCGTATAGCTAGTACTTTCTGACCTTGCAAAAATACAATAAATACAATAAAAAAACAATGCTGCATTGTAATTCAATATTACTATATTATATCTACTTATATGTGTCTGGAACGACATACGAGTGAATAAATAATAAAAGCAGCATTAGCTAGTACTTTCAAGCCTTAAAAAAAAATACAGCACAGTCTTGGTATCGGATGCTTTCTTGAATCTCAAACATTAAATAATGTGTTTCTCGTAAGCGAGACAGAAAGTGTACCAATAAAAAAGGCCTGCGGACAGTAATACACTGAGATTTGCTTATAATTTTTCTCAGTATTATTAATGCAATTCTCTCTCATCATAGCAGACTCCACCAATGGGTTTATTGGAAAGCTAACAAGATGATATACTGCCATCTCAAAAGCCTTTCATATCTCTAAGATTAATGTTTGTGTGTTATGGGGTGAAGGCTGGTGACGGCGTGACACTTTCAGAACACGTTGCAGGAAAGTAACTCTTTTATGAGGAGGCACAATTCTGTTAAGAAGGCAAAATGGGGAAGAAAAAAGGAGTTGGCTATAAAATGATTCTTGGGAACTAAAAAAGCAAAGAGGAAAGGTTATGTTTTGCATTCAATCTTTGTACTCTCCAACACCTTACTTAGTCTTTTTTTTTTTTCCTTTTCTTTTTAAGTGGACCAGCCTTTGATCAGCGAGCGTCAGGATTTGAAAATAAGCTCTAGGCTTTTTAGAAATCTAATAATGAGATGATGAAAAGTAGCTCATTTTAATAGGTAGACGTTGGGAGCATTCCAAGTGCTGATGACACTGAATAAATCCAAGAGAATAACAACCTCCTAAAACACATCGAGATAGCAAGGCTAAAAATGTCCATCAAGCCGATAAAAAAAAATAACCCTGCAGAAGCTTGCGATTGAAAGAAAGATGGAGTAAGCTAAACTTGAGCGGGTTTAAGGACTGTCAGAGTACAAATTCTGGGAGAGATGTGAAGAAATACCGTGTGGGTTTGTGGTGTCATGGCTCTCTGTGCCGTGGCCATAATTAAAGTCCTCATCCACACAAGCACAAGTCAAGTGTCCTGTCCTTGTGCTGAGGAGAGCAGTCGAAGGCTGGGAGAGAGCGAGCAGTGGAAATGTTCATGACATTTAAACTGGAGTCCCCCAAGACAATGTCTTACATCCTGAAGCACAAACTCAGAAGAGCAAAAAGAGCATATGAACAATACAAATATGCAATCGCTATCAATAAGATCAACCTTTTTTACTGTTTCGAAGCAGTCCAACAGGAGCCCCGATGTCAGTCATTCAGGGCTTGACAGGTGTGTGTGGTCTGCGAATGTTCTCGCACACAAATGTCCTCACTAAAACCCACCAGGGGCCTCCATCATTAGATAAAGCACTGGATAAAGAAAGAGTCATCCATAAATACATGAGTGAGGAAGATATGAGCCAGATCTCTCAGCCCCACTCACTGACCTACAGCAAGAAAGACTTTCAATCTCCTAAGAGAGTGGTGTGTTCTATATCTAAAGTGCCATTCTTGGATCAGCCCTGGGCTTTCAATACTTTCTCATCATCACATGCTTAAAGAGGAACCAGGAAGGGAATTAAACACACTCTGTGCTATTGAGGGTACCACACCTGAAGGCCTTTTCACACGAAATATGGAACTGTAAAGTGAAGCATAAATAGCAAAATTAATATCAGAAGGGCTGAACAAAAAGCAAAATTACTCCAGTACAATAGTTGGTGTTTTAAGGAAATAAATCCACCTTTGGTGAGTATTAGAGACTTCTTTCAAAAATATTTTAAAAAATTCTTAATGACCCCAAAATTTTGAATAGTACTATAGTTTGAATAGTATTTTCAAAGCTTTTGGTCACTATGAAAATATATATACCGATCAGGCATAACCGCCTTCCTAATATTGTTTTGGTCCTCCTTTTGCTGCCAAAACAGCCCTGACCTGTCAAGGCATGGACTCCACTAGACCCCTGAAAATGTGCTGTGGGATCTGGCACCAAGATGTTAGCAGCAAATCCTTTAAGTCCTGTAAGTTGCGAGGTGGGGCCTCCATGGATCGGACTTGTTTGCTGAATTGAATTGAGATCTGGGGAATTTGGAGGCCAAGTCACCACCTCAAACTCATTGTTGTGCTCCTCAAACCATTCCTGAACCATTTTTGTTTTGTGGCAGGGTGCATTATCCTGCTGA
>NW_015540886.1:994758-999312 GCF_001515605.1 Sinocyclocheilus anshuiensis
ATATATATATATATATATATATATATATATATATATATATATATATATATATAATTTAATTCTGCTAGGTTAGCCTTTATCACTTTGTGTGAATGCCTTATTTTTATATTATACATTATATTTTGACAAAATTAAGCAATCTTAGAAGACAGCAAAACTATGCAGACCACAAGCTTTGGAAAAGAGCTTAAAAGTGGAAACGTGCTAAAATCCCCAAAAGTGGAAAGATTTGTTAAAATCCCCACTCTCTTAGATTTTTTTGACAAGAGAATTGAAAACTCTATTTATGGCTTCTTAGTATCCTATTGAACTAGCTCAAGCCCTACAAAGCAATGACTGGTTGACTGGTTAGTGCTCTAGGCTTCTTGGCACATTTGACTGAACTACGTTCAGTTCCTTTCAGTTATACAGTACAATGTGGAATGATTATGTTATCAAAAGTGATTGCTGATGTTATTGTTCAGACCCATTAATACAGGCATTGCATGTTTGAACCAGCTTGTAATATTTAGATATCCCTTTCCCCTTTTCTGTCCTGTTACATAAAAACTGCTGATCACTATAAGGTTGTGTATACAGCAGATGTGACAACACTACATTGCTCCCATAATTAACAGAGCTGTACATGACATGTTTTCAGGTGAAAGATGCCTCATTTCTTGTATCACACAATACAAATGTGTCAACTTATTGCTATGAATTTCATTAATTTAAATTGATAGTTCACCCAATAATAAATGTCTTAATTTGCTCATCCTCATGTCATTCCAAACCTGTCTGACTTTCTTTCTTCTGTGCAACACAAAAGAAGATAGTTTGAAGAATGTTGGTAACCAAACAGTTTCGGGTCTTATTGTACTTCCACAGCATTTTTTGTCCATAATACGGAAGTCAATGGAACTTAAACATAGGTTTGTCCAAAGAATACTGTTTTGGTTACCAACATTCATCAAAATATCTTCTTTTGTGTTCCATGGAAGAAGAAAGTACAGTTCTGGAATGAAATGAGAGGGAATAAATTATGACAATTTTTACTTTTGGGTGAACTATCCCTATAATACCATTATCAACCAAAAACAACTGCTTAATTGTATTTGTGAGTTTAGGAATCTATTCAAGGCCTCTTCAATAGTTATAGAAAGTTATTCACTGATGTTTTATGTTAGAACTCTACATCACTTTAATCGCTAAACTCTGCTGTTAAGTGCAGACTATTTGTAGGTTTCAAAAGTAGAATTTCTTGGAATATCAACATTATAAGACCAACAAAAATGAAAGAAAATGGTTTGTTTTATGTTGACTGCTTTTCAGGGAACATGAGAGCATTGGAGTCGAATCAAAGCTCCATCTGAGGAAGATCAAAGTGGTATTGATCCTCCTGTTATTATATGCAGAACACCGGATGAGAAATGTGTGTAATCTCCCTCCAATAACAGTCATCTTTGCTGTTTATGTTTGAAGAAAACTGTCTGATAACCCAGCTTCTGTGCGTGTGAGAGGTGGGGGTTATATAATGTAATTGCAGACTATCCATTTATCATTTCATACCTCATATGATCGGCGGCCTCCGAGAATATAGAGATGTACCTGTATTGTAGTCTTACTGTCACAGATAGACATAATGTTGACATTAGCAGTGGTCACCTGTGGCACAGCTGACATATTGCAATGAGATGTGTATGATTGCCTCAATGTGGCATTAGCAACAGGCTTGAATGTTCATTTACTCAGTCATCAGTCAGTGATGCCAGGAACGGGCCCTCGCCACCGACGTGATATTATGACAGTAGCATCTATATGACCGAATTGATAGGTTCTTCTGTGCCCTCGACTGCATCTTAGATTAGAAAAAGGTTAACAATATATAAAAACATGCATTATATTCTCAGCTGAGAAAGGTTTCGCTGTAATACTATGGCACTTATGGTTAGGTAAAAGTGTTTCTGAGGTTATTTGTTGCATAACCACAGATACACACAGACACATGCACAGTTAATCATCCTTGACTAATGGAGACCCGCGGACGAAGCGGTTAACGCTTGGCTGGCTCTTCTATTTCTCTCCGTCTCTGTTTTTTTAAATGCCGCTGAAGTACACCAAGCAAAGATAACTTTCATTCACACACCGCCTAATCTGTTATGAACTCAGGCCAAGCCTGAAAGCTGTCTCCATCAGGTGTGTATGTGTGTGTGCTTATGTGCCTGTACGAAAGTCTATCTAAAGTAATAACTGGCAATTTGTCTATTAAAATTCACTCACTGACGTGAGTGATGCTATTACCGATACTACAGCTCGGCTTGGCACACAAAAAACATTTGAGCATGATTTTATTAGAATTTCAGTCCGTATAGCTAGTACTTTCTGACCTTGCAAAAATACAATAAATACAATAAAAAAACAATGCTGCATTGTAATTCAATATTACTATATTATATCTACTTATATGTGTCTGGAACGACATACGAGTGAATAAATAATAAAAGCAGCATTAGCTAGTACTTTCAAGCCTTAAAAAAAAATACAGCACAGTCTTGGTATCGGATGCTTTCTTGAATCTCAAACATTAAATAATGTGTTTCTCGTAAGCGAGACAGAAAGTGTACCAATAAAAAAGGCCTGCGGACAGTAATACACTGAGATTTGCTTATAATTTTTCTCAGTATTATTAATGCAATTCTCTCTCATCATAGCAGACTCCACCAATGGGTTTATTGGAAAGCTAACAAGATGATATACTGCCATCTCAAAAGCCTTTCATATCTCTAAGATTAATGTTTGTGTGTTATGGGGTGAAGGCTGGTGACGGCGTGACACTTTCAGAACACGTTGCAGGAAAGTAACTCTTTTATGAGGAGGCACAATTCTGTTAAGAAGGCAAAATGGGGAAGAAAAAAGGAGTTGGCTATAAAATGATTCTTGGGAACTAAAAAAGCAAAGAGGAAAGGTTATGTTTTGCATTCAATCTTTGTACTCTCCAACACCTTACTTAGTCTTTTTTTTTTTTCCTTTTCTTTTTAAGTGGACCAGCCTTTGATCAGCGAGCGTCAGGATTTGAAAATAAGCTCTAGGCTTTTTAGAAATCTAATAATGAGATGATGAAAAGTAGCTCATTTTAATAGGTAGACGTTGGGAGCATTCCAAGTGCTGATGACACTGAATAAATCCAAGAGAATAACAACCTCCTAAAACACATCGAGATAGCAAGGCTAAAAATGTCCATCAAGCCGATAAAAAAAAATAACCCTGCAGAAGCTTGCGATTGAAAGAAAGATGGAGTAAGCTAAACTTGAGCGGGTTTAAGGACTGTCAGAGTACAAATTCTGGGAGAGATGTGAAGAAATACCGTGTGGGTTTGTGGTGTCATGGCTCTCTGTGCCGTGGCCATAATTAAAGTCCTCATCCACACAAGCACAAGTCAAGTGTCCTGTCCTTGTGCTGAGGAGAGCAGTCGAAGGCTGGGAGAGAGAGAGCAGTGGAAATGTTCATGACATTTAAACTGGAGTCCCCCAAGACAATGTCTTACATCCTGAAGCACAAACTCAGAAGAGCAAAAAGAGCATATGAACAATACAAATATGCAATCGCTATCAATAAGATCAACCTTTTTTACTGTTTCGAAGCAGTCCAACAGGAGCCCCGATGTCAGTCATTCAGGGCTTGACAGGTGTGTGTGGTCTGCGAATGTTCTCGCACACAAATGTCCTCACTAAAACCCACCAGGGGCCTCCATCATTAGATAAAGCACTGGATAAAGAAAGAGTCATCCATAAATACATGAGTGAGGAAGATATGAGCCAGATCTCTCAGCCCCACTCACTGACCTACAGCAAGAAAGACTTTCAATCTCCTAAGAGAGTGGTGTGTTCTATATCTAAAGTGCCATTCTTGGATCAGCCCTGGGCTTTCAATACTTTCTCATCATCACATGCTTAAAGAGGAACCAGGAAGGGAATTAAACACACTCTGTGCTATTGAGGGTACCACACCTGAAGGCCTTTTCACACGAAATATGGAACTGTAAAGTGAAGCATAAATAGCAAAATTAATATCAGAAGGGCTGAACAAAAAGCAAAATTACTCCAGTACAATAGTTGGTGTTTTAAGGAAATAAATCCACCTTTGGTGAGTATTAGAGACTTCTTTCAAAAATATTTTAAAAAATTCTTAATGACCCCAAAATTTTGAATAGTACTATAGTTTGAATAGTATTTTCAAAGCTTTTGGTCACTATGAAAATATATATACCGATCAGGCATAACCGCCTTCCTAATATTGTTTTGGTCCTCCTTTTGCTGCCAAAACAGCCCTGACCTGTCAAGGCATGGACTCCACTAGACCCCTGAAAATGTGCTGTGGGATCTGGCACCAAGATGTTAGCAGCAAATCCTTTAAGTCCTGTAAGTTGCGAGGTGGGGCCTCCATGGATCGGACTTGTTTGCTGAATTGAATTGAGATCTGGGGAATTTGGAGGCCAAGTCACCACCTCAAACTCATTGTTGTGCTCCTCAAACCATTCCTGAACCATTTTTGTTTTGTGGCAGGGTGCATTATCCT
>NW_015540886.1:1006450-1014441 GCF_001515605.1 Sinocyclocheilus anshuiensis
TTAGTCCCACTTCTCAAGAATCAGTGATTTGCTAGTTATATAGCTGATTATAGTTCGGGGAACAGTACTCACTTCAGATGGTAAATGCAGTGTATAAGAGGTTTTGGTGAGAGCGCGGCTGCAGCTCTGCATTATCTGAACGAACTAACGAGAATATTCAGTACAACACTGGACATTATGACATAATCTGTAATAAACCTTGTGAAAACAGAGCAACACACCAGTACTGGATACAGTGTCAAATAATGAAGTAGTGAATATAGTAGTTAAGTGAATTTTAGTAGTTCACAATGTCATGCCATAACAGTCATATACACCGATCAGGAATAACATTATGAGCACCTTCCCAATATTGTGTTGGTCCCCCTTTTGCTGCCAAAACAGCCCTGACCCGTCGAGGCATGGACTCCACTAGACCCTGAAGGTGTGCTGTGGTATCTGGCCTCAAGATGTTAGCAGAAGATCCTTTAAATCCTGTAAGGTACATGTGTGGTACATGTCAAAGTAACATCCACATGGATGGCAGGACCCAAGGTTTCCCAGCAGAACATTGCCCAAAGCATCACCCTGCCTCCGCCAGCTTGCCTTCTTCCCATAGTGCATCCTGGTGCCATGTGTTCCCCAGGTAAGGAACACACACGCACCCGGCTATCCATGTGATGTAAAAGAAAACGGGATTCACCAGACCAGGCCACCTGCTTCCATTGCTCCGGGTCCAGTTCTGATGCTCACGTGGCCACTGTTGGTGCTTTCGGTGGTGTACAGGGGTCAGCATGGGCACCCTGACTGGTCTGCGGCTATGCAGCCCCATACGCAACAAACTGTGAATTGATGGTTGTTCAGATCTATGCAATTTCACATATTGCTGTAAACTTGGGATTTCACATTTTCATCCTCTTAAACTAATTATTTTCTCACTTTCTCTCTTTCTGCAACTTGTGTGAATGCGTGTGTTTATGTGTTAGATTAGTTTATATGTCTTAGATTTATCCAATAAAGCCTTATTTATATTGAAAAGAGAAGTATCTTGTGTTTTGTGCTTACAAGTTTAATGTCTTAAACTGCCGATCTTGTTACTGTGCTAATAAATAGTGTTTTCACTATACTTGGGATATTAATATCCATTGCAGAATTTATGTTATATGGCTCGTTCAATGAATCGCTGGCCGACTTGGTGATCAGCCGTAAAACAGTGATTCTGTCCAAATTCCCTATAAAATCTTAAATGATTCCCTTTGAGCTAAATTGACCTGTTTCCCTTACAGTATATTCTGACACCTTTCCATCAGAACCAGCATTAACTTGAGCAATTTGAGCTACAGTAGATCGTCTGTTGGATCGGACCACACAGGCCAGCCTTCGCTCCCCACGTGCATCAGTGTGTGACTTGGCCACCCATGACCCTGTCACTGGTTCACCACTCTTCCTTCCTTGGACCACTTTTGACAGATACTGACGACTGCAGACTGGGAACACCCCACAAGAGCTGCAGTTTTGGAGATGCTCTGACCCAGTCATCTAGCCATTGCAATTTGGCCCTTGTCAAACTCGCTTAAAACTTTACGCTTGCCATTTTTCCTGCTTCTAACACATCAACTTTGATTACAAAATGTTCACTTGCTGCCTAATATATCCCACTCACCAACAGGTGACGTGATGAAGAGATAATCAGTGTTATTCACTTCACCTGTCAGTGGTCATGATGTTATGCCTGATCGGTGTATACAGTATGTATATATATTTAATTTAATAGAGTGGACACATGCACAGAACACACTACAGGCATGTACTTGCATGTCAAAAATGGAGAGAGCGAGAGGATCATACTGAGACCTAGAGCAGGAGTCAATGGATTATTCAGTGCCATATGGTGGATATTTAGTGAATTTTTGACTCTTGCATATTGTGTGTGTGTGTGTGTGTGTGTGTGTGTGTGAGTGTGTGTGTGTGTTTGCGAGTGTGTATATTGTTGCCATCAGGTGCTCATCTGTGCCATCTCTACTTCAAAAAAGTAGTTGTTGCGCACTTCCTTGCAGACAGATTCATTATTTACACAGCTTTTTAATGCTACACAGACAAGCGTTTTGTTCGTATAGGAAATACAAAACCCTGCTGGAAATCTGCAAGTACACACTCCCATCTGGATCAATGATTAAGAATGTCACTGCAAGTCGTTTTCAAACTCCTGCTCATATGAGGCAGGTTAAAGTCTACAGTTAGCCTCAGTGGATGAAGGTGGAATAATTTGGTTGATTGTCACTGAAGTGTGAATGTGCATGCCGGCAGATTCACGTCACCGGCCAATCAGAGCTGCTTTAGAGATAAGCCTGCCCTCTTTCTGCTCGCAGTGTTAATTAAAACTCTTGCACTTCCTGAAACACACACACACATACACACAAAGATAACAGGGAGGACAACTTCCCAGCGGTGCTAAGTTTCAGTCTCCTTCACTCTTTCTTGTTCGATCCCATCCTTTTCCTCTCGTTCTGACTCTATAACAATCTTTCAATCTTTATTTAAATGGCTCGCCCATAAGTCAAGCTCAAAGCCGTGTCTGCTGGCCCCATGAAAAATGAATTAAAATCAGCCCTGTCACTCCCTCTCTCCTCATCTAAGAAAAAGAGAGAGGGGGGATAAAGCATCTTAGTGCCAGACTTACGAGCAGTCCGTGCTACATCAGGCCTGACAGAGGCTACCGTTATGAGGCCTGGCTGGGAGATTTCTTCTCACTTCTTCTGTGGCCTGCTGGGAGACATGCGCATGCAGAGATGCTCAGGACCCCCATATTTATCTGCATTATTGCTGATGCATTTACCCCCAACAGCAAATTTCTCATGACAACGATTCTCAAGAGACTATGGAAAAGCCAGGGTCAGGAGGCTTTCTCTGATATCTCCAGATCTGAGTTTTATGGTACACCTTTCACCACTATATGTACATCAACATTTTTCTATTTACACTGTGGCGTCCAGTGTTTTTTTATTTTTTAGAAAAACCTGGAATGTATGGGGCATCGACTGTAACCTGACTAGTTTGTTGGACTGAATGAATTACATGACACAGTATTTTGTGACAAAACGTGACAAAAAGTAACACTTTAAAGCATTTTGCACAAAAAAAACATATGCCAACCACATTTGTCAATGGAAACATTAGCAAAATATGTACCAAAATTCCTTTTATTTAATGCACATTTCATGGACATGATGCGTATGAAAGAAATGCATTTTTTAACATGCTGAATCACACAATGGAATGTACTAAAACTATTTAAAGGACAAAATGCATCACAGAAAACAAAAATACACTACTGTTTAAAAGCTTGGGGTTGGTAAGATTTTTAAATGTTTTTGAAAGAAGTATCTTATGCTCACAATGGCTGCATTTAATCAAATGTAATCCTGAGATTAAAAAAAAGCTAAAAAGGGTAATACTGTGAAATATTATTACATTAAATTTTAATATGTTTTAAAATGTCACTTATAGAATTTTCAGCAGCTGTTACTCCACAGTCACATGACCCTTCAGAAAACATTATAATATGCTGATTTGATGCTCAGGAAACATTTATTATTATTATCAGTGTTGTGCTGCTAAATATTTTTTGTTAAAACTGATACTTTATATTTTCCCTTGAAAAGAAAGTTCTAAAGAACAGCATTTGTTTGAAATAGAAATATTCTGTAACAATGTAAAAGTCTTTACTGTCACTTTCAATTTAATGCGTTCTTCCTAATTAAAAGTATTAATTTCTTAATACTGACATCCTTTGACGAAATAAACTGGATTTTGGACTTTCTGGATCCAGCTGATTCTACACGGCATGTTGAGTCATTTACAAGGTGAATGCTCAGTTCAGTTGAGCAGTTTTCTGGACAACTAGTAAACATGAGTAGTTGTGCAAATTCTACTTCATGCACCAATGTATCTAACGTTCGGCCGGAGAGAGGGTTTGTGGGTGGACATCAAGGGCTGTGTGTGCCTGAGGGGTAGGGGTGCTCGTCCTTGACGTCAAACGTGGAAAGTAATGAGCTCTCAGGTGGGATTTACGGCATGCTGTAACTCTTGAACTCCAGACAGAATGGATGAGAAGAGCAGGCAGTGGCAGCTATTGGCACGAGGCCTGAGATATGTAAAGAGCCAGTCATGTCCTGAGTGATGGAGCCGCCCGCTGCCGCTCTCCCTGCCCAGCCGTCAGAGCCACTGATGTGGTTATGACTTCCTTTTCACCCTAAATCTATCAGAGCTACTATTCTCCAAACAAATCACCAGCAATGGAATTCATTTGGGATACTTTCAAACTCCGACGCTGAGGAGAAAGAGAGAGTGAGCGAGAGGGAGAAAATGGCTTTGACACTCTTCACTTCATGATTTTGTAATCAAAACAAAATCTCATACTCTTCACCAGGGGATACATACAGAAGAAAGTACATAAGGTAAATTGTCTTAGTCAATGAACCATGAATGTCACATACTGCTATAAGAAATCATACTGTTTGGAGCTGCAACATACAGGCACTTTCTATTTTCGTTCAAATCCACAACTAGAACTTCATGTCTGGTTTAGCAGCCCACAGGGCCGTGGGGGTGCTTTTTTTTACAAAAGACTCGTACAATACACTCTGCTCCTACCTCGACCCTCAGCGTGTGGTTAGGGAATATATATATATATTTTTTTTTATATATATATATATTCAGAGGTTGAATTCTCCCTGTAACCTTCCCCTTCAGTTCCCTCTCTAAAGTCCTTTCTTAGCTGAGCCAGGCTTCCCCAAGGATCGCCATACCACCTTGCCTGAAATTGTTCTCAGCCACTCCCTGGTGTGCATGCATGTGTGCGTTCAAGCATCAGTTTTAGGCCTTTTAATTGCCTGCGACTGTTCCCTCTGACACTCGATGTGTGTAGTGTGGTGTGAAACGTCAAGATGGTTGTGAGACGGTTTTAGCCATGTGCTTACTCGCCTATATGTACACACACAAACCTTGTGAATTTGTGAAAAGCTTCAATAAATTTATAAAACTGTGTAGAGTGAATTCCCTGGCTGGCTGTAAGTAACCGCCCAGAAAGAAATATGTGCAGTGCTGTGATAGCAACACCAAATGTTAATAAAGTTTTTTAATATTAATACTTTCAATAAAAGGACACAATAAATTCATCAGAAGAGACATTTATTACACTTGTAATAAAAAAATGCTGATCTTTTGAACTTTCTATTTATAAAATAATTCTAACAAAAAGGTATCAAGGTTTCCATAAAAATATTAAGCAGCACCATCAGTTTGAACTGTGATAATAATAAGAAATGTTTCTTGAGCAGCAAATCAGCATATTAGAATGATTTCTGAAGGATCATGTGAAACTGAAGTAATGGCCATCAACTTGGCTGTAAGTTAGCATGAAAATGTGACAAAACGGAGATAATTCATTTTTTGTCGCATTACATTGCTACCTACTGGGAAAAGTAGTTTGCTACTGTTTAGAAAACAGCTGGACTACTTTCACGCTATTGAAAAATGTACTTATGTAAAAGTGAGCTTTTAAATGGAATTCTACCCAACAGATTAAGACTATGTATAGATTCAGAGTATTTCCTTAGAATATTCAGTATACCATAAATGCTGTGTCTACTGTATAACATACATATGTTCAAGTGTCTCTCCAGTGCCTTTTACTATAATAAATCACTAAAGCCACCATTTTAACTCACTCAAACTAAAAGCAATGACATATCCTTGACACCTTCCAGAAAAAAAAAAAAAAAAAGAAGAGTTATTCGTTCTTATTGTATTCAATTATTTTACGAATAAAGGTTGCTACAAGCATAGCTTGGAATTTGCATTTACAATCCCTCCCTCTAAATCAGTGGTTCTCCAACTTTTTTGGCCGCACCCCCCTTTAAACCTATAAAAAAAATCTGGCGATGTAGCACTATCTGATCACTTCTGTATTTTCTTTGATATATTGATCTCTGTTACCACTGAATCTAGATCTGTCTCTGTCAGAAAGAGATGCATTAACGAAAACACTAGTGTGCTATTTATGGAGGCTATATCTTTAACACCAAGCATTTATGCAGACTCTGTTGATCTTCTCCTTGATATCAGGAAGGCGATTAGCACATCCCCAAGTTATGTAGAGGTCAGACAGATTCGACCGCGATATCAAAAAGAAGATACTATGTCTGCTTTTGAAGAAATTGATAGCAAAATTTTGGAAGAAATAGTACAGCACCTTACATCATTAACCTGCTATCTTGACACACTTCCCACATATTTTTTTCAAAAGGGTGCTTAACTGTTTAGAAGTAGGTAAATGGAAGACAATTTTGAACCACTGTTCTAAAGTTTCACAAATACCTGTTCTATTTGCTAAAATTCTCTTGCTTTGTGATTTCCACAGGCAAACTGTCACATGGAATTGATGTTAATGGCATTGAAATTCTGTAGCAGAGCAATAATATCTCATTATCTAAGTCATTGCATTTGGAAACAAAGATGAAGTTCTTAAGGTGAATGCATACCTTGACTCTAGGGGTTTGACAACTAAAAATCAAGTCAGGAATCTTGGTGTGATTCTGGAGACAGACCTTAGTTTCAGTAGTCATGTCAAAGCAGTAACTAAATCAGGATACTATCATGTCAAAAACATTGCAAGAATTAGATGTTTTGTTTCCAGTCAAGACTTGGAGAAACTTGTTCATGCCTTTATCACCAGCAGGGTGGACTATTGTAATGGTCTCCTCACCGGCCTTCTCTCCTCATTAGACAGCTGCAGCTCATCCAGAACGCTGCTGCCAGAATTCTGACTAGAACCAGAAAATCTGAGCATATCACACCAGTCCTCAGGTCCTTACACGGGCTTCCAGTTATATTTAGGATTGATTTTAAAGTACTTTTACTCGTTTATAAATCACTCAATGGCCTAGGACCTAAATACATAGCAGATATGTTCACTGAATATAAACCTAACAGACCACTCAGATCATTGGGATCGAGTCAGTTAGAAATACCAAGGGTTCACACAAAACAAGGGGAGTCCGCTTTTAGTTATTATGCCGCCCGCAGTTGAAATCAGCTTCCAGAAGAGATCAGATGTGCTAAAACATTAGTCACATTTAAATGCAGACTCAAAACTCATCTGTTTAGCTGTGCATTTATTGAATGAGCACTGTGCAATGTCCGAACTGATTGCACTATATTTTATGTATAATCATTTTCTATTCTTAACTGTTTTAAATTAATTTTAAACCTCTTAAATCAATTTTTAAATCATTTTCAAAGTTTTTAAATTCCTTGTTTTATTGTTGTGATTATTTTTCTATTATTATTTTCTTTTCTTTTATGTAAAGCACTTTGATTTACCATTGTGTATGAAATGTGCTATATAAATAAACTTGTCTTTCCTTCATTTTGTGGATTTCATGCTGTCCGCTGCCAGCGTTTTAAGGCACAGGACACACATAGGCCTTTCCTCCTCACCAATGACATTAACAGTGAATCCGAGAGCAAGATATGCCTCATCATATTTTTTGCATTTAGCTTTTGAATGACCAGCACCTGCCTGGATCTTTGCAACTTCAAATATGGCTTTTCTCTACCCTTTCACAAACCGTTCCATCTCCCATTCTATGTCCATTGGCTGTTTACTGTTTTATTTCTTTTTTTTTTTTTCTGCTGATGGCCCGCGCCCCCCTGCAGTACCTGTGTGCCCCCCACTTCGAGAACCACTGCTCTAAATAGAATGCACAACTGATAGGATTGTGTCATACATGTGCTTGTGTAAAATTAATGCTGAAAAAATGACAGATGAAGAGAAAACGGAAGTAATTTGAACCCAGGTATTTAACTTGAAGACATGCTTTATTCCCTTAAAATGTCAGTAATTGCTGAGTGGGTGTAATGTTGATGTCTCTTTCTTCAGCAGCCCACCAGCAACTCACCCCAACCACCCATTTCAGACTCTTCCCTTCTGGCAGTCGTGAAAAGAGTAG
>NW_015540886.1:1014930-1024494 GCF_001515605.1 Sinocyclocheilus anshuiensis
AGTAGAAAAAAAAAAAAAAAAAAAAAAAGAGAGAACACTTCAGTGATGAATCTTTTCCATTTCTTTTACTATAAAAGCCATCAGAATTTCAGCTTAATTTTTACATCCGCCTCTAAAAGCATCTCAGCTGAGCTGACTGGCAGCTTCTCAAAAGGCTTTTCAGTAAATGCGGTAAAGGTTTTCTCTTTTCCTCATGGCTCCAGTGTCAGACTGAAAGGAAGGGATCTGAGGTGGTCGGACCTTTTTAGATTGGAAGGAGCTCCACCCCCTGTGTCTGTGACTCATGCTTCTGCAAGGTAAATGTGAAAGAAAGGAATAAAGAAAAAACTTTAAAAAAAGGAAGGAAGGAAGGGAGATAAAAAGGAAGGAAGGAAGGAAAAAAAACAACAAAAAAAACAAAGTATGGATAGAAAGAAGGAAGGAAGTGGAAAGAAGAAAAGGTAGGAAAGAGGATGGGAAGAAGGAGTGATAAAAAAAGGAAAGAAGAAAAAAGGAACGGTAGAAAGAATTAGGGAAGGAAAGAATGAAGAAAGGAAATAAAAAGTGAGAAAGGGAAGAGTGAAGAAAGGGAAAGCAAAGAAAAAATAAGGTAAAAAGAAATAAAAAAGGAATTGAGGATTATATTAGAGTCTCTGTTTATTCCCTTTATAAATTATTCATTGTTTTGTGGCTAAATCCATGTCAGATAGCTCATGCTGTGCTGATGCATGCTGGGATTGAAACAGAGAGAACCACTGGAACAATCACTATCCACTGTGACAAATGGAAACTAAGCTTTCTATTTCAATCGCCACATACTAGAATACCCTAAAATGCACAACTCACAAGGCATGGCATTACGTATGGTAACAAAAACACCACACATGCAGAAGCACTTAATATAACCGCATAATCATTTCCCACCGTACGATACATTAATTTGAAATTATTTGGCTTATAATGAGTATTAATGCAATTCAGAGAGTAAATGCTAACATTGGTTCAAAATCAGCAAGCAAAGAGAGATCTGTACGGTTGCACCGAGGCCTGAAGTACACTAAACAATCACCATAATGAATAATGAATACAGTACTGGATTCGGCGGTGTTGAAGTCGAGTTCAGAATTGGTTGTAGTTAGTGCGTGGGGTGTTTTTTATGCATAAAGCTTACTGCATTAGCTCAGTGGGCACTTTCTCTACCACGCTGCCATTTATCTTGTCTCAAAGATGTATGCCACCATGAAATATATCCCATTTTACCAGCCTTTCATAAAACATATTCTTTGGTAATGGTCTTCTGTCGAGGCCTTATGTATTATTGAACAGGTCTCATTTTCATTCAAACAACCTGTAAGTCCTTCATAGCGGAGAGGGAGGAGGAAAACATATAATAACAAAAAAAAACGTAATAACTTTTCTCACGAAAATTAGTCACCTTGTCCTTTGCAGGCAATTTTCTTTTGGTCGGCGTGGTATTTATCAAGCAGGGGATATGCAGGTGAAAGTATGCCTCTGACGCAGTTTTATTGGCTTCTATTTACTCGGGCTCTAACCGAACACGGACCGGTGCGCGCACACACACACGCTCCCTCGCACACGCGCTCTCTCGCATGCAGCCAGGGTTCCGTGTGATTACATGCAGAATTCCATTTCCAATTTGACATGAGCTGTGGGTGGTTTATTAATCTTGTGGCTTTAAAGACATGCCACGTTTTCCTTGACTTTCCCTCATCTCCTGAGGCTGAGAGTGTGGATTCGCGTGAGACGGGGAAGGTGGTCCAACTTGCAGGACGCTTGAGGGCTGAAATGCATCTTTTCTTTGTAACGGTCTCTGAACATGTGTTTTAGTATGGTGATCAAGAGCAGTTTCCACTGTTTTGTAAATGCGTAAGTGTGCATTTGTATGTTTGAGCAGGCCTGTGTCTCATACAAAACCGATTGCTAGTCTTCCTTGTGCTGATGGAACGCTGGCCTGATCAATGCCAATATGAAATATGCAATGCCTTTATTAAAATGTGTTTCTAATTATGCAGGATGTGATATCGACCTTGTTTGTAATTGAACGCGTTATTTGTAATACAAACACACTGTGTACTGCTTGTCGATTCATGAGTGATGTGATGGACTGAATATGTTCTCGCACACCAGGCCAGTGAATCTCATCACTGATGTGTCTGTGGCAGTAGAAGAACCTTGATGGACCGAGTTAAATGATTTTCAAGCACATTTTTTGCAATATTAGAAAAGACAAGAGGCATTTTCCCTAAAGAGGTCAGTTAAATTTGTGTTTCACAGACATACTTTGTGATTTTAAAAGAATAGTTCACCAAAAAATGTTAATTTGCTGAAAATGTACTGTCAGGCCATCAAAGGTAGATTAGTTTGTTTCTTCATCAAAACATTTTGGAGAAATGTACATAATTTGCTCACCAATGTATCCTTATTATTATTATCCTTATGATTAATGTATTATTATTATTAGTAGTAGTAGTAGTAGTAGTAGTATTGTGATGTTTTTATCAGCTGTTTGGTCTGCACCCATTCACGACAGAACATCCACTGGTGAGCAAGTAATGAAATGATAATTTTCTCCAAATCTGTTCAGATGAAGAAACAGACTCATCTACATCTTGTGTGTACTTGAGGGGAACTGACGTCATACATCTAAGAAACATGACTGGTTAAAATGATTAGAAAATTGACTCAGAAAAGTGAAGTTAGTTCTTAGAAATGCTCTAGCATCATTTGTTGGTAGATGCTAGTTGGTTTGATATTTTGTATCAAATGCAATGAATTTCAGACATTTTTAAGTATTCTTAAGTGTCCAAATATGTTTTGCTGCCACTGTACTGGAGAAATACAAACCATTATTAATACTATATATGGAAGGGAGAGTGGAAGGGAGGAAGGAAAATAAAAGAAAAGAAAATAAAAAAGGCAGAATGGACAAAGGATAAAAAAGAAGAGAAAGAATACTAGAAGTGCTGTGAAAAAAAGACAGAAAGAGTCTTCGCTAGACTGATGTATGATTCAATTGTAGAATTACCAGCGATATCTAAGAACAGTGTAAACTGCATTATCTGGAAATGCCACTGTTGCTTGTTATACCACATGTCTCCCATAATAGATTCCCTTATTTATGTGCCTGTGTAATAGGTATGCACTTTGAGTCAATACACTCCCTCAAAAAGTCAGTCTTGTTATGTAGGAACACTTTACAGGTATCCTTCTACTTTTTCATGTGGTACAAATGGGATTGTTGAAGGAGGTAATTACATTTCGTGGGGCAACAAAAACGGTGTCCATGTGGAAATCCCTTGGGGAATCTTAAATGATATCCATGTCGAAATCCTCCAGGGAGTTTGTGGCAATGTTCTCTCTGAGACAGACTTTTTCTCAGAGATTTAGTTTTCTGCTAGGTAATGAAGTCCAGTTTGCCGTAAAGACATTTTTGCCACGAGTGGTTTGGAAGACATATTGTCTCATAAGTCCAATTCTCGTTTTGTGGCAGGGTTTGTGTGGAAGTGCATGCTTTAGTGGACTGTCTTGTTCTGCAATGAGGACTGTTCCAAATCCACACTGAAGCTCTGTTCTGGGAGATGAGTGAGTGAATGAGTTCAAAGCTTTGTGATAAAATTGCTTTGGTCGTAAATAAGTTTGGACTGTCTGTTTTTTTGCCCCTTGATCTCAGGACCATCTGTGCGAAGCTGTCATGCTATCAACACAAACTTCATTCCCTCAATCCACCGCCACATTATTGCAAGGATAAAATAAAGATGAAAAGAAAAACAGTACAAAACCCAATAGAGCTGTTTCTAAAATTGTGAAATCACAAAAAGTGCTTTTATAGGATTGAAGGTGTTTGGTTTGATTATGACCATTCTTGTAGTATTTCAAAATAATGGAAAAAAAAAAATCAATATTTATTCACCCCATTCCATTTCATTCCATTCCATGATTTTTAAAAGGTATATTCCAAATGATTTTTTTTCCATAAAAATACATTTTATAGTGGCCACAGGCTACCAAAAAAAAAGCACCAAAAGTGGTCCATATGACTTATGACAGTTGGACATTAATAACATCAAAAATCATTGGTTGTCAAATGTTTCATAAGCAAAACTCATGATGTCAAACCTGTACCATATTTGATTTAATTGCTGCAGTGAAGGTTGACACAAATTACATGCAACACTTTTATATAATGTGTTTTGTCCTTGGAGTAGGGCTGTGCAATTAATCCCATGCGATTGTCAAGCGCATCTCATCAGTAAAGCCGGTTCCGTGATTGGTAGTAAATCGCCATCACCTGCTTTCAGATGGAGCGGCATTTACTACACAGAGCCGTAGTTCACTGACAAGCTAGGCAACATCGCGTTCATAATCGAATGTGATTCATCTGCGATTATGAACGCGATGTTGCCTAGCTTGTCAGTGAACTACGGCTCTGTGTAGTAAATGCCCTACCTTGGAGCTTGACAGGCTGTAGTCACTATGAAATGTCAATATATGGAAAAAAGTGTTAAAACATTTGAAAACAACATGATGATGAGTAAATAATGAAATCATGTCTTTTTTAGGTGAACTACTCTCAGTAATCAGTAGTTTGTCACATTGTGTAACATTTAATAAAACTTACATGTCATATATTAAATTGAGTTGAAAAATAGATTCATTTTCAATTCTGGTCTCAAACTTTTGCACGCCATTTTACAAATGACCAAAATTCAATACTTCATCGCAGACTGCAGCTTTATAAATCGTACACAGTAAGACAGTTTCTCTGGTCAAATGGAAGCCAGTACACTAACTCAAACACAGTGACACTGAAGCCTGCACAATCATTAATAGAAGAGGTAAGGAAGAAAAAAAAAACAGCATGAAATTGAAATTTACCATTGCTTATGTACCATCCATCCATGCTCCTATCTCTCTATTTCTGCTGATTGATTTGGCAGAGCAGTAAGTGATGATGGTTAGGGAAGCAAAGCAGTAACTCTACATACAGTGTGACAGGCCAAACTGGCGGTGAGCTTCCTGTTTCATCTGTCACCAAGAGCCACCGCCAGACAGGGAACTGATGCAGGGCTGACACACAGAGAGTACATCAACACTGCAGCCCTGAGCCTGGCCTTTAGCCTCACCGGATTATATGTGTGTGTGTGTGTGCATGACCACACGTGTCTGTGCACTGGCCTGCCTGTTTGTTTGAAAAGATTTATATCTTTCCCAAAGTCAAAGTCCATATATTACGTCAGGGCTTTATATAATTTCAAATTAGTAATCAAATGACAAGCTGTTTTGATTAAACAACTGATCAAAATTAATTGCACTTAGTCCATATATTACGTCAGGGCTTTATATAATTTCAAATTAGTAATCAAATGACAAGCTGTTTTGATTAAACAACTGATCAAAATTAATTGCACTTAGTCCATATATTACGTCAGGGCTTTATATAATTTCAAATTAGTAATCAAATGACAAGCTGTTTTGATTAAACAACTGATCAAAATTAATTGCACTTGACAATATTTGCAATATTCAGAAACATTCCAAGTAGTGTTTTTATGTTTTTGCGAATCAAGTTAAAAGTAGATAAAGTTTAGAAAATGTGTCTTGATAAAAGTGATACTTCAAGCTTGAATTTCACCAATGTTAGGAAATTTCTTAATTATGGATCTTATAGAATATGTCTTATCAGTATTTAATAATAATAATAATAATAATTATTATTATTATTAACACTAAACTGACAGCCCTAAATAAGCTTTCTTTTATCTGTGGGAAAATATTTTAAATAAATTATATATTTTTTTTCATCAAATAATTCTGAAATTAAGTATCATGGTTTCCACAAAAACATTAAAGGTCCCCTGAAATGCTTAGAAACATGCAGCGTTACTCTGTGTTCACGTCATTTTAACTGCAGCACCGCCCCTTTTTAAAATAGCCAATAGCGTTCGTTTATATCACAGCTTGGGCTAGAGCCGTTCAGAGCCGTTGAGCTCCGTAAAGCCGCATTTGACAGGGTATGCCAGCCACAATCTCATCCATATTGCTATAAAATATAGCATTCTGTGTAGAATTCAAATAGCTCCGATACATTTTGTGGTCTGCGCTGACTCGCGCATGTGATCCGCTCTGTGCTATCATGTCTCTGGACCGGAGCAGAGTGTGTGTGCGGAGCGGTGGTTACCGTGACACAGCGCGAAACCAGACTTCTTTTTTTCCTCAATGGAAAGCATATTTACATTGTTTGAATTGTTCCCTGTCCCCTATATAGTGCACTACGTGCCATTCACTGTACAGAAAATACTAATTCTGTGGACAAGTGACCGATTTCAGCCGCGGCTTCAGCGTCTATTTTATAGTGTACGGGGCGGGCGGTCGGATTCTAGAGAGCATTTGATTGGACAGAAAGTTTGATGAGAAGCTGAAGTATGATGTGACGTCAAAAAAAATCGTTGAGCCATTTTGGCGGAAGTGACGAACTGCAAGCTTTGAATGCTTATATCTTCTAAATGCGAATTTTGTCACTGTTTTGGAGCACACTGCTTTATAGATAACCTTAAGTCATTGGTCTCAAACTCAATTCCTGGAGGGCAACAGCTCTGCACAGTTTAGCTCCAACCCTAATCAAACACACCTGATCCAGCTAATCAAGCTCTTCATTATTACTAGAAACTTCCAAGCAGGCGTGAGTTGGAGCTGGTTGGAGCTAAACTCTGCAGAGCTGTGGCCCTCCAGGAATTGAGTTTGAGACCACTGCCTTAAGACTAACATATTGAAACTAACACCCAAAAAACGTTAATTTTGATTTCATGGGGACTTTAAGCAGCACAACTGATTTTAACATGGACAATAATAAAAAAATGTTAGTTGAGCACCAAATCAGCATATTAGAAGCATATTAGCCTTGTTCCTGGAGGCCTGTTTGTTGTGACCTAAAATAAGGTCCTTTGATGCATTTGAGAGGGATGCTCGGCAGCAGCTGGTGATACATTTTTACCTCGTTTGAATTAATCAATTTGTGGAATTCCTGTGAGGCCTTTATCAGAGTCTGGTAAATAGAATACAAATTGGCCCAATTATTCACAGCTTTGCCATCACAAGCTCCAAACAGAAACAAACAAATAGACACGCAAATAACTCCTCGGGCTGTATCCACATTCCTTGAGATTAGTACCCAAACAAGACACTCTGAGAATTTCACAGACTGGGCTAATCAGCAAATTATCTCTCAGACAAGTTTAAAACTGAGAAGACTACAGAGGGGCCCAAAATTCTGAAACCACTAGTGTAAATGCAATTTTCTTATTTAATAACATCTTTACATTACAAATTATATCGCATAATAAAGTCAAAATTTAAATGAATAATTAACAAATTTAAATTTTTGGTATGTTCTAATTTTGCTTTAATTGACAGCAGCCCTCAAGCTGCATGTATTACATTTATTTAGAAGATTACATTTATTTAATTAGTCACCAATAAATAGTGCAGACTCCTAAATATTTCTTCTCAATCAAGCCCTAATTTGTATTTAAAGGGGAGGTCTAATGCTATTTCATGCATGTTGAGTTATTTACACTGTTAAAGAGTTGGATTCTCATGCTAAACATGGCCAAAGTTTCAAAAAATGATATGAATGTAGAACGGAGTATTTCTGTGTCAAATATACTCCTTCCGGTTTTGTACAAGTTTCGGAGAGTTTTTTTTCGAGCTTGGCTCTGTAATGAAGGGTGGAACTCCTTGTATGGGCATTTCTCTCGGAAGAGTGGGCCCGTGCAGACACCTAGACCAGAGCGAGAGCAAGAGCGCGGCCATCAACGCGCTTCATTCGGCTGCACTGAACGGGACTCGCTCGAGAAGAATGTCTCCAAAGAAGTGTGTTTTTGGCTGTAAGGGAAAAATAATCTTGTTCGGCTTACCGAAGAACCCAGCGTTACGTGAACAGTGGATGCAGTTTGTTTTTCCGGGGCAGCAATGGAGTTTTGCAAGTGTGTTTGTTGACGAACGTTTTATAAACAAGGCCCAGTTTGGCACTGGATTTGCACATCGTTTGATACTGGAAGATGGAGTGGTCCCAGCTATAAAAGATCCCGGTCATGATTCAGAACTGCAGATGGTAAGTGAAACGGCATCAAATGTCTGTGTTTTGTTGGCAAGTCGGGCAAGTACTCGTCACTCTTTAGCTCCACCCACGGCGCGCCTCCAGGAGTATTTTTCTTGTATAAATGTGATAAAACTAAAGATTCTTTCGAGCTATGAACGATGCTATACTACTCTATAGGTACTCAAGATCAACATGAGACTGGGTCAAACTGTGTGTGTTATGTCCCCTTTAAAAAAATCTTAAAACTTAGCTTATTTCCAGGTAAAATACATTTTGGACTCTAATAAAAATTATTATCCTCATCATGACACATGCCGAGTTCTTCACAAAATTACTATTGAAATAATTTGATTGTCCAAGTATTAATCTTGAATTAAGTTAAGTCCAAGTAACACTTTTTCTCATTTGTATAGTACATTCATTGATAAATAATAGTTACTTTAATAACAATAATTACAATGATTATTATTTCTAACAAACATACAAGCAAATAGCTTTATCCACTGGAATACAAATGAAGATATATGCCATGGTCCTAAATTGCTTGGAAAGCCAGTGTAAAGTGCAGCGTTTGTGATAATGCAAGCGTTAAGAAGCACTCTACAAACATTAGAGCTCAGCAGCACTGAACCCCCACCGATAAGTAGTCTGAATCTCAGGTGGGCGCTGTGTTTTCACGTACTTGACCTGCCTAGATAAAGAATATTTGGGGTGTTTTTCTTTTTTTTAAACACAAATTAAAGTGGTGACTAAACAATACTCTGTCAGGACTGTGAACAAAACCAGTACAAAAGTACTGAAGATCCCTGATGGGTAACACTTTAGAATACTGTTCCGTCATTAATGAATAACTACACAATAACAAATGTGTAACACAATATTAGCACTCTGGTAGCTACTAGTAACTAACAAGAAATTCTGATTAATGAATTAGTAAGTAATAATCTAATGTGGTAGTTCACTATTAGTTAAACAGGAGCTATGTTTTTTTCCATACCTCCCCAAGAACCACTAAGAACTACTGTAAACAGGTTCATAATTAAAATGAATAATGCATAATGTATAATTAATTCTAAAGTGAAGGTCATGGTAACCCACTAGTGACTCAAGTATTACCAAATTCTTCAGAAGGAATTACTAATTACGTGGATCAATATTCTAAAGTGAATAACATGATAACTCTCTAGTAATTACTGAAATCATTGTAAGCTTTTGAGGTTTTTGTAAGATTCTGGATAGTAATTATTTTTGCTAGATTTGGTAATACTTGAGCAATTACTAGTGGGCTACCGAGATCTTCACTTTAGAATACTGATCAAAATAATTAGTAGTTCCTTTAGAAGGATTTGGTAATACTTGAGTCATTACTAGTCGGTTACCATGATCTTCAGTTTAGAATTAATTATACATTATGCATAATTCACATTAATTATGAACCTGTATAGCAGCTCTTAGTAGTTCTCCGG
>NW_015540886.1:1034541-1035190 GCF_001515605.1 Sinocyclocheilus anshuiensis
GCAGGTTCATAATTAAAATTAATAATGCATAATGTATAATTAATTCTAAAGTGAAGGTCATGGTAACCCACTAGTGACTCAAGTATTACCAAATTCTTCAGAAGGAATTACTAATTACGTGGATCAATATTCTAAAGTGAATAACATGATAACTCTCTAGTAATTACTGAAATCATTGTAAGCTTTTGAGGTTTTTGTAAGATTCTGGATAGTAATTATTTTTGCTAGATTTGGTAATACTTGAGCAATTACTAGTGGGCTACCGAGATCTTCACTTTAGAATACTGATCAAAATAATTAGTAGTTCCTTTAGAAGGATTTGGTAATACTTGAGTCATTACTAGTCGGTTACCATGATCTTCAGTTTAGAATTAATTATACATTATGCATAATTCACATTAATTATGAACCTGTATAGCAGCTCTTAGTAGTTCTCCGGGATATATGGAGAAAAAAAATAGCAGTTACTGATTAGCTAATAGTGAACTACCATTTTCAACTGAACGTTATTACTTACTAAATTGTTAATCAGAGTTTCTTGTTAGTTAATAGTACAGGGGCGTAGCCATCATTTCAGAAGTGAGGGGGACAGAAATGTTGACAGAAATGTATATATATATGTGTGTGTGTATATATATATATATATATA
>NW_015540886.1:1035730-1042145 GCF_001515605.1 Sinocyclocheilus anshuiensis
AAACCTCTATGCGAACACACTTGCCCGAAAAAGTGCGGGGGACGAATTTACGTGATATTAAAAGTGGGGGGGGACACGTCCCCCGCGTCCCCCGTGTAATCTACGCCCCTGTAATAGTAGTTACTAGAATGCTATTAGCGCATTAGTTATTTGTTCCTGTGTAGTTATTCATTAACGACAGAACAGTATTCTGAAGTCTTACCCCCTGATGCACTCAAGAATCTGTAGGAGAGAGAGAGAGAGAGAGAGCATGCTCATTGCTCAACATGGAGCACAACATGGCAGACCTGGGATGCATGCAGTGCCATGAGCAAATGGTTCCCATAACAAACTCAACCTGACAGCTGCATGCAGAGCTCCGTAATCTGTTGGGTATCTGGCTTTACTGTAACATCTTAATACACATCTGCAAGGTTGTGTGTGATTAGAGATGCAGTTTAAAAAGGTTAACAGAGAAGATTCAACAGGAGAGATTCTCAAAATAAACTAACCCTCAGGTCATTTCAGGAAATATTGGGTAAGCTTTGAAAAGAGTAAAAGTCAAGACGCGAGTTCACAACAGTTGTATGGCAGGATCAGGCTGGTGCTTTATTCAGAACGGAACTGAGAATTTAAATCGTGGTAGCAAAAATGTTGAAATGTAAAGAAGTTTAATAAAATTTAAATTTAAATAATTAAATTTGAATAAAAATGCCATTTACTGCCATTTTTACTAGAAAAGCAAAAGTTGTCAAGACTTTATCAAGCCTTCAGTTTTTAAGATTTATAGGCTTCACAGATACACATACAGACAGACAGAACGATAGATAGACAGGTTGACAGAACAATAGACAGAATGACAGATAGATAGATAGACAGACAGACAGACAGACAGACAGACAGACAGACAGACAGAGCAACAGACAGACAGACAGACAGACAGACAGACAGACAGACAGACAGACAGACAGACAGACAGACAGACAGACAGACAGACAGACAGACAGACAGACAGACAGACAGACAGACAGACAGACAGACAGACAGACAGACAGACAGACAGACAGACAGACAGACAGAGCAATAGATCAGATACAGAACTACAAACAGATAAAGACAGACAGACAGAGCAATACATCAGATACAGAACTACAAACAGATAAACAGAATGATAGACAAAGAATGATAGACAGATAGAACTACAGAATGACAAAATGATAGAATGACAGATAGAATAGATAGAATAGATAAACAGACAAAATGATAGATAAAATGATAGAATGACAGAATGACAGATAGAACGGTAGAACAATAGATAGATAGAATGATAGATATAACAAGTTAGAACGATAGAACGATGGATAGATAGAACGATAGACAGAACAATAGATAGAATGATAGACAGAACTATAGATAGAACGATAGATGGATGGATGGATGGATGGATGGATAGATAGATTTATCTCATTCTGAGATAGATAAAGATAGATAAAGCTCATTCTGATTTATATCATTTTTAATTTAATTGTGGCCCTGGATGGAAAAACAGTTATTTTCCCAAAATGCAGTGGCTGTGTTGAATTTCTCTGAATTGTAAATCCCTCATTAAATCCCTCTTTCTGTCATTTCAATTCAACTTCCTGTTTTGTGTGGTCTATTCAATTCAAATTCAAACAGATGAATGGAAAATGCAGCCAATTCTTCACTTCTGAAATTTGCTCAACCATGGGCAAGATATGGATTAGGTTGTACGGTAGGAGGCCAAATTTATGAATGAGCATGAATGGAATGCGTCTGGATAAGGGCCAGAGCACTGGTCATGATTATAATGTATTAGCCAAGCATAATTTTAAAAATAAAAGAGTGCACTGAACAAAAAGGTCTACCTGGCGATGAGTGCATTTCATATTGTGTCTGTGTGTGCGTGTTTGTTGGCCTGTTTATTAATGCATGGACTTTGCTTTTAAATCAGCCTATTGTTATTTCTGCTGAGCGAGCAGACCAGTCAGTGACTCTGTAAAGAGAGCGAGAGAGATGTTTGCTTACATCATTACGCTATATATTGCAAAATTACATATCAGGGAAATATCACCTCACCAGCAGAATGCAGGACTCTATTATCCAGCATCTCAGCAATATCATGAAGAACGGGTCATGACTTTCCAATGAATTCTGAACAGTTTAGTGCGTACGCCGAATCTCCTGCTTTCACACAAACACGTGCTCGCACACACGGCTGCTTCATACTTCACCGTGCTCATACAATGCTAACTACAGTAGCATGTCTGCGGCGGAGTTGTAGCTGAAGTTAAACCTCTAAAGCTCGACCTTGGATTTGTGCCTCTATGACAAATCACAGTTTGTACGTCAAACTTTGGGAAGAAATCTGATTTTTAGAGCTAAAACGGCACAGAAAACTAAAGCTATTACCCTGCACACATTCTCCGCTAAGCTTCTTACAGTGCAGAGATACACCTAGCGTACAAGACCCCTCGGAGGAAGCTAATCCACACTGGGAAAACGTAATCGCATGTTAGGTGATCAAACGCACAACGAACCTCCACCAATATGAAGTGTAAAAGCTGAAAATCCACAGTAACTAATCTTGTTAGCTTGGCTTCCAACCAGTCAAGGACTTCAGGAATATGCAGTACCGGCCAACTCTGGGTGGCATATTTATCAAAATTAAAAATTAAAGTTTTATTTCTACGATTAGATTAAAGTTTTGTAACTAGCAGTAAATCCAAGTGTTTTTCTTTTTGTTTATATACTATTATTTAAAGTGCTCTGTTTCCTCACTTATTCCAGCTTCATTATATAAAGAGAAATATGCAGAAATAGCCTTGTGTCTGTGTCTGTTTTTGAAGTGCACCAATTATGGTAAGACATTGCTGCTGATGATGTTCTTCACAAGTTCAATTCAAATGGATACAGAGCTATTTGCTGCGTTCAATTTATAGTAAGAAACACTAAAACAAAGAGCACTAACAAGTGCTCAGAAAATGAGAATCCCAGCAGGTTCCTTAAATTCAAACGTGAGGAGCCTTGAATAGTGAATAGAGATGTGCTTTACTCATCTCTCCCTCTGTCTGTCTCTTTTCTTTGCTTAATTAAATATACTTGAATAGCTACACTCAATAGCTCAGTGTCGTAGCTCAGGGGTGCAGTGTCCAGCTCTTGACATGTTGTAATTTCTGGATGTTTAATGCTTGTTTGGTCAGGCAGAAAGGTCATGGTCAGTCAGCAGCACGAGGGACCTGGTCTCCAATAAAGACAGCTTAATTACCATGTAAATATCACCGCAGGGGTGGGCCTGTGCTCCGGCAAACTGGAAGGCGGTCCTACTTTCATGGCTGTTTGACAGATCAAAATCTTCACAGACTGCCCATAGTTCCTCACATGTCAGGCCCACGGCAGCATGGCAGTTGTATGAGATTATTACCTTGAACATCTTTATTAATGTTACACAGTCAAGCCTGAGAAGATGTGTTGACAATTTTAATGCATGAACTTGAAGTATTTGGTAGCATTTTACTTTACATTGTCTTTTTTATCAATTAATTATAAAAGCATTACGAATAAATACAAGCAGCTCTACAATATAATTATCTATTGTGCATGTTGTTCCATGGTGACTTTTCACTGACTCCTTTTGCAGGTTACGGTTATACCAGTAGGTGGTGATAAGTTACTTTATAGTGTCTTTATGAGCGTGTAATTTCAACCATTCACTCAACCCATTTGTTCAAAATGGTATATCCATTCAGGAACCACACAGTGTTTGTCTTTACATTGAATCATAATGGCACAAAATACACTAACGTTCAAAAGTTTGGTGTCAGTAAGATTCTTGTGTGTTTTTGAAAGAATTCTTTTTGCTCAACAAGACTACATTTTTTGATTAAAAATACAATATATATATATATATATATATATATATACACACACAGTTTTCCATTTTAATGTATTTTAATATAATTTAACATATAAAAATGGATTTATCAGCTCTCATTACTCCAATCTTCAGTGTCACATGATCATTCAGAAATGATTCTAAAAAAAAATTCTTATTATCACTGTTGAAAATATTTATTTGCTTAACATGTTGCTTAACATTTTTGTGGAAACAACATTTTCTTTGATAATGTTCAAAAGAACAACATGTACGACATAGAACACTTTTTTTGTTCTTTATATATTTACTGTCCCTTTAGATTATATACTGTATATATATATATATTCATTTTTTATTCATTTTATTTTATTCATTTAAATTTAAAAATGTAACCTTGGGTAAACAAATAATCTGAAAGAGCTGAATACAGCACCAGAGTGGCATGCAGAACAAGAATGATGTTTCCTTATGAAATCATGTTGTGTTCATTAGTTTTGGTAGGGGCCTACTAATTACATTAACATTAACACTACTCTATGCTGTGATCAAAGCTATTAAAATACTTTCACCCTATTATACGATACATTCAACAACAATGCAAAGCAATGCAATGTTTTAATTACTTGAGCATCATTAAATTATTTGTTTTGCTCTGTAAAGAAAAAAATACACTAAAAAAATAAATAGTGTAAACACATTGGTGTCATTTCTATAAAAAAAATTAAAAAGAAATAAAAACATCTCAGTTTGGTGTTTTGTCTTGCAGCAAAGCACATAAAGTTGATTATCCACATTTGGAATATTTCTTCAATGTCTGCATTCTGAATATATTTGTGTTGGTATGTAGCTGAGTAAACAAAACCCGATAGAGAAAAATACATTATTATGCCAACATTCATTCATTTCAGCCTCCTTCAAACAAAACAAAAATATGCTTGTTCCATACGTTTATGACAGAAACAATGGATTATCATGCAGAGGCTTTCAAATTGGTGGCGCTGACAAAGATAGTGATCAATAATGGTCTCTTCAAGTGTTCTTTCATCAGTCTTTCTCTTGTGGCAAAAACCAGCGGCCCACATATATAAAGGCACGGATGGTTGTGTTTATCCTGCCACGCTACTTAACAAGAATAATGCAATTGTCTGGTTTATGGGTGCACCGCGGTGGGTGGAAAACTGTGGGGCTACGGCCTGAACATTGTGCGGTTCAGGCCCTCTCAAAGGACCCTCCGAGACTCTCAATATGGAGCATTATGTGGAGAATTCCTCCGATATGAAGAAACCCCAGAATAACTGCGGCTAATCCAATTTGAGACACTTGACTGGCAGAGCTAATTACGGCGCGAGGGCATTGTAAGCACACGGGGACCAGCGGGTCGCGCTGGCATACTGAAGGGAGACAGCTGGGCGAGCTGAATGCGTACAAACGCATTCTAGAGAACCGTGCGAATGCTAATTTTCGCTAACACATACTAATCCACCACAAAGGAGGATGGTTGCATTCGCAGCATCATGAAAAGTCTCTCGGTGTCTTTTTGTATCAAAATATGTTCCCAGCTCATTTAAGGGGATAAGACAGAAGGGGAGGATGGAATGAAAGCGCTTTCATTGTACGTATCAGAGTCTTGGTTGCGTTGTTTTTGCAGACACAGCACGATTTAGCGATCCAGCTAATTGAGTCTCATTGCTACATTAACCTATTCAGAGTGTGGGCCGGTCTTTCATCAATGAGTCTTTATTTTTCAAAGACCATTGGATGAGTGCACGCATACGTTCTCGGCAGCTGTTTGAAGCTGTTGTTTTTTTTTTGTCCTGAAGGGCCCTCCCCACTTTACACTTACCTCCCGCTCTCTATTGATGTGTGAACAGGATTCTGACATAATATCGCCAAATGTTATTGTGAACGAGAAAAGGGTTTATGCTGTAGTCTTTACACAGATCAACAGGATTTGCATGTCTGTGCAAGTCATTGTGGGCATTCGCAGTAGTTTATGTGGTAACATACTACAATTTCCATTATGTAGCCTGAGTGGATTTGCATGTGTTTTTGTGTCGTGAGTGTGTCTGTGTGAATAGCACTTGCCTAAAGTAGCTTTAACTGGATTTCCATGCCACTTGACTGCATGAGGCATATGGGCTTTAAAACACATACAAAACCCCATAACTGCTCAGAACATTTGTTAGAGACATGCAACCTCTTGCTTTTTCTCTCACACTCTCAAAACAATTGGGTGCACAATCGTGGCGTGCAGCACATTTAAAGGCCATTCGGTACATAATTCACAAATAAATACCAACATAAATGGAATCTACACATTGGCTGCATGATATATGACTATGGTTAGCCATGGCCTAAAGCCAAACTTTTTAAGTAAACATTAAGGCATATAGGTATTTAGAACAAACATCAGTCATACACACGTCAGAAGCTCATATTCATGTGCCATTCGTGTTCATGTTATTAATCAATATGATGAATAAAGCTCTCAGACGAATATAAAAAAAAAAAAAAAAAAAAAAAAAAAAAATTTTTTTAAAA
>NW_015540886.1:1042483-1042703 GCF_001515605.1 Sinocyclocheilus anshuiensis
TTATTATATTTAAATCCTTTTTTTTTTATAAGCTCACAATCGTTGTGCTTATTGTTGGCCATCTAATGCAATAAAGCCCCAAAACTTACAATAAACACAACAGACAGTCAATGGTCCCGAGGGATGTTTTTCAGGATAGAGAGAGTCGCCTCACATATTGGTCATCCAGGTGACCAGGTCACCACACACACACACACACACACACACACACACACACACA
>NW_015540886.1:1042715-1043369 GCF_001515605.1 Sinocyclocheilus anshuiensis
GAGAGAGTGATCTGTACAATATGTATGTCAGTAGCAGCGGACCAAGAGATGACATTTCCCAGTTGGATATCCAATAACTCCCATGACCCCTCAGGTGAGGCCTCTTTGTATGTATGTGTGTGTGTGTGTGTGTAAATTCAGTTCAGATCACATCATAGTGGACCTGAGCAGGTAGCTGAGACATGGAATCCCCCATACACTTTCTCTTCATGCCTTTCTCTCTCTCTCTCTCTCCCTCTCCCGCTGCCCCAGTCCCTGTCTCTCTGCATTTGTCTACCACTCGATACGCGATAATGATGGCGGCGCGTTCACACGCTGCGGCTTCTGTCTCTCCCGACAGAAAGGTGTTTTTGTGTTTTTTGTCTCGTGAGTCACAGTGTTTTTGTACGTATTCGTCGCGTCTATCTGTCTCTAAGCGCGCATACAGTCGTGAGTTTCTGCTCGATGGCAGCACCATCTCCCTGCTGAACGAGCTGAACGTTTTCTTCGCTCGCTTTGAGGCACAAAACAGCACCACTGCACAAAAGACTCCACCTCCTCCTGGCGACCAGGTGATGACGCTGTCCCCGGACAGCGTGAGGAGATCCCTCAGCAGGATCAATGCACGCAAAGCTCCGGGTCCTGACAACATTCCTGGGCGTGTACTGAGAGACT
>NW_015540886.1:1043384-1043644 GCF_001515605.1 Sinocyclocheilus anshuiensis
ACTATCTATCTATCTATCTATCTATCTATCTATCGTTCTATCGTTCTATCCATCCAACTGTGGGCACATTTGTCTCTCAGTGATCTCTAACACAATACCCATGGGCACCTAGCATCCAGAATGGAGTCTGTGAGTTGTTTACAGTGCACATTGTAAAAATATTTATTTTAATAAAAAATTATTGACATGAAATGATGAAAATATAACATTTCATGTAGCATTAAAAACAAACAAAACAACAATCACTCAATCAATGAATC
>NW_015540886.1:1043661-1045464 GCF_001515605.1 Sinocyclocheilus anshuiensis
GGGGGGGGGGGGGGGGGGGTGTGGTGTGCTAGTAAATTTCACAAGTAATTACAAAGATTAGTAGAAGTAGAAAGACTAGAATAGTATTTTCTTGTAAAATGTACTCCAAGTTATTTACAGTCCATACAGTTATAGAAAAATGGTACACAACACAATTTATAATGCTTGTGACAAATTCATCTTCTTATTTTATTCCTATAGGTAGCGATTATAACGCTAGAGACCCTTAGGTTTATGTATCCCTAAACAGAGCAGCACACACACAAACAATATCACTTAATAAATAAGAAACCATAATGCACGGATCCAATATAGTACCTCATTAAAACAACATATAGAGACATACGAGCATCCAGAGTGAACTGTCATTAGCTGATCTTGTCCTCCATCTCTTGGAACTAAGTCAACTCTTTAAATAATTCACTTGCATGAGACTGAGATTCAAGCGGTTAGGTAATGCATAGGCAAATGAGCGCCGCCTTCTGAAATAACGAGCTTGTCAATGAAGGCGTTTGATACAAGAAGCTGTTGTTACACAAGCCAGATCTTGTTTGTATTGATTCTCCATTTAGTGTGGTCGCTTATTTGGAACCAAGAGGCAAAAATCTTATTTGAACAGTTAAATTTAGTTGAATTACATTTTAAACACATCAACTATGCACCAGTTACGTGTGCATCAACCCAATTTAAACATACAAATGAGGTTGTTTACTCATTGGGGATAACTTTTTTTTTTCCACCACTGCCAAGAACACATTTGGAACAATAAGCAGCCTTGTTAGTATTCTGCCTGTTTTGTTTTATTCTGGATAGTGTTACTGTTTAGTTATAAAGGGCGAAATCTGTCGGACTGCAGGTCAAAGGATTCAGGTTTAATTGTGTTGCCAATCAATATTTTCGTGTTTGTGAACAATTATCATTACATGCGTTTCACCAGATGATGTTTTCTTGCATAAATGAAAAAGAATAAACTGCACAAATCACATAAGTGTCAATAAGCAGGCTATCTGAGAATACACCACAAATGTACCACACATTTTATTCTAGACCTAAAAAGAATAATAATTAATCATTATTTCTTGCAAACACACACAAATTGTCACGTTGCACACACACACGAGGGACAAGGAGACGCTGGAGAATATGTTGACAAGACTTTATTTGCACCAAGGAACCAAGGGAGACGAACACAGAAAGACGTTCACGAAGACGTACAACAGCGGACCGAGAACTTGGGACTGGGAACACATTTTATACACACACACACAGGAGGAGGGGATGACGAGACACACCTGGGAGCAATAAAACCAAGGGAAACACCTGGGACAAATGAAATAACCTAATCAGGACAGGAACAGGAAACTAACCAAATAAGGGCATGGGAAGGCACATGGGGAGCAGGACACACACAAAACATGGAACAGAGTCTGACATAATGCCCCCCTCCGGAAGGCGTGTCCTCACGCCTTATAACATCCAATGAGGAGGGGGGGTGGGCACTCTGGAGGTCCCTCAGGACAGACACGGGACAGTGGGCCTCCAGAGCGGTACCCGTTTGGGGTGCCATGGCGGATCCGGGGACTCGGGAGGCCATGGCGGAGCAGGGGACTCGGGAGGCCATGGCGGAGCAGGGGACTCGGGAGGCCATGGCGGAGCAGGGGACTCGGGAGGCCATGGCGGAGCAGGGGACTCGGGAGGCCATGGCGGAGCAGGGGACTCGGGAGGCCATGGCGGAACAGGGGACTCGGGAGGCCATGGCGGAACAGGGGACTCGGGAGGCCATGGCGGAACAGGGGACTCGGG
>NW_015540886.1:1045826-1059436 GCF_001515605.1 Sinocyclocheilus anshuiensis
ATTTTATACACACACACAGGAGGAGGGGATGACGAGACACACCTGGGAGCAATAAAACCAAGGGAAACACCTGGGACAAATTAAATAAACTAATCAGGACAGGAACAGGAAACTAACCAAATAAGGGCATGGGAAGGCACATGGGGAGCAGGACACACACAAAACATGGAACAGAGTCTGACACAAATATCATTGTATTAGCAGCCATTTTTCTTGCTGTAATATCAGAAGAACCTTGCAAATACCATGGTATGTAAATATGGCAACTCACGATACTGTACGTGTGTACACACCTTGGTATTCTGATCTGATCAAATCTGATTAAACAATTGTACCAGGTTTTTCATGATACATTTTAAGTGATAGCTCAACGAGAAATTAAAATTCTGTTCATTTACTCTATGCATGTCTTTCTTCCACATAACACAAAGAAGATATACTGAATATCTTCTTTTACGTTCCACAGAAGAAAGATATTCATTCAAGTTTGGAATGACATGAGGGTGAGTAAACGATAAGAAAACTTTCATTTCTGGGTGAACTAACCTGTTAAACGGAACAATACACAGTGACATGCTTAATAATGCGTGTTTTGAGTGTGTGTGTGTGTAAGAGAGAGAGATCTGATTAAAGCTAAATATCCTGCTGGTATTTCTATTGATAGTGACAGTGGCTGTGACACCGTCACTCCAAAGCACTGACAACTGCGAAAGGAAGTGGGAATATTGTCATAATGAGCGTGATAGCAGAGGGTTCCTTGTGTTCTCATACCTTCACACCGTCATACACCTACACAACTAGTCCACCTTTTTCTCCTCCTTCTTTCTCCCTTTGTTTCATCTCTCATGATCACACATGCTGCACAGGTGCAAATGCCATTGCTACATTTAGATACTGTTATATTCATATTTATTAATGTAGTCAAGGTATATTTTAGCCTATATGTTAGCCCAAAAACACTTTTTTTCACAGATACTGCACAAGGATTTGAACCAAATGCCTTGAACTGATTGTGAAAATAAATTTAGGAATGACATGAGGGTGAGTAAACGATAACAAAACTTTCATTTCTGGGTGAACTAACCTGTTAAACGGAACAATACACACTGACATGCTTAATAATGCGTGTTTTGAGTGTGTGTGTGTGTAAGAGAGAGAGACCTGATTAAAGCTAAATATCCTGCTGGTATTTCTATTGATAGTGACAGTGGCTGTGACACCGTCACTCCAAAGCACTGACAACTGCGAAAGGAAGTGGGAATATTGTCATAATGAGCGTGATAGCAGAGGGTTCCTTGTGTTCTCATACCTTCACACCGTCATACACCTACACAACTAGTCCACCTTTTTCTCCTCCTTCTTTCTCCCTTTGTTTCATCTCTCATGATCACACATGCTGCACAGGTGCAAATGCCATTGCTACATTTAGATACTGTTATATTCATATTTATTAATGTAGTCAAGGTATATTTTAGCCTATATGTTAGCCCAAAAACACTTTTTTTCACAGATACTGCACAAGGATTTGAACCAAATGCCTTGAACTGATTGTGAAAATAAATTTAACTACAGAAACAGTATGATACAGTTGAGGCGAGGGGGTGAGAAGGAAGAGAGTGAGTAAAATATGATGGTGAGGATGGTGAGGATGGTGAGGATGTTGGCTGTGGGTCGCGGGAATTTGTCAGTGAATTAAACACGCTACGCCTCTGTGTCCTTAACTGACTCCTGCTCTAGTTTCAGTCTAACCTTTCACAAGAGATGTAGACACCTGCATTTATTCATAAATATCTTAGATTACAGGGAGCCTCATGTAAATCACCCCATCCTTACGTTATTAGGTTAATAGGTCCCCCTTGGTATCTGTGTATTAAAACGATTATTAACAAAGTGCACACATAATAGCCTCTGTTTTAAGTATGCACTGCTATTGTTAATTACCAGTATGAAGCAACACGTTTATAATAATGATTTACCACTCAGAAACTATACATAGCTACTTAACATTCACCTGCACTTATCTATGAAAAATTTACATTAATGCATATCTTGAATAAGTGCACTGAATTCCTTCATATATTGAAGTGATTTAGATATGAGTGCATATACTAAAAATAAAATGACAGGAATTTCATTCAAATATAAGTGCATACTGGTTAAAAGGGATATGTTTCCATCCCTCATGAGACTGTCAGATATTATCATGCTCTACAAGTACGGGTCTCTTCCTCTCACTCCTCTAATATGGAAATGAGTCACACAGGCCAGTCATAAAACCATACTTTGTAAACTACACACACTGGCACATGCTTTTGAGGTTACTGATAGAAAGCTGGGTATGGAGAGACTGTGTGTGTATCTGAATAAAAAACCTTGGTGTGTGTGAGTGCACTAGCATTACAACCTTAAAACCACAAAGTGGCAGGTCAAGCGTTGTCTGGTCCTCGTAATGCCCATAACAGTAATAACCTTGAGGTGAATTATAAAAATAAGAACAGACGTAAAGCTTTTGGTTCTCTCCCAAGATTAATCCTTCAAATAATTCCAATTTAATCTGATGGGAATGAGAAATTGAGTGCAAGGCTGTCAAAATGAGTGTGAGTGAGAAAAGAGGGAGGAAGAATAATCTGGTTATGCCACCTCGGTTACAGTGATTCCAAGTGCATTAAATTATTGCTGCATATGTAGTGATTTCTTATCTATTTATAACCCTTGGGCCATCATTCAAAAGCGTTGTTCATTTATACACTAAAAATATCACTACAACTATCTGTCTAACAAAACGTCTATCCTCATGTCCACGGAGGAACGCTTAAAGTCTTCTGATATCTTCAGAGCAAATGCATTTCATTACATGGCAGGCTGATCCGTTACTATTAATGTCTTTATATCACCTGCCTGTTTGTCAGATTTTGGATGTGTGTGTATGTGTGGTTACAGAATGAGAGAATTGTGTTGGTTGTACCACTAAGAGCACTACTGCCAGTTCAACTTTGCGTCACGGCTCCACCAGACGAGCAAGCCAAAATAATAAACACACAGAGACAAACACAGAGCAGGTGTAAGTGACAAGAGCAATGTAGCACCATAAAGACATGAAAGCCGCCCCTTCCTGCTCCGGGGTGTCTCCATCTGCAATGGCAGCCTCTGAATCACACATAGCCCCTAAATTATTCAACTTTCTTCTTAAGTGCTGCTAAATATTTACTTGTCGATTAATTTGTAAACACATTCTCAGCTCTTTTCTGAAGCGTAATCCCCATGTCTCCCGGCCCTTGTCTGACAAGTTCTCTGAGGGATCACAGCTTCTTCATAATGAAGGGAGACATAAGGAAATGTGTAACTCACGATTTCACTGTGTAACGTTATCAATTTATTATCAAGCGGGCCATTTTCAATGCCTGCACTGATTTGACGTCTGACAAGGGAAATCTTGATTGTTTTGTCATGTGCCCTGATTGACTGGCTCATTTTGAAGATTCATTGTGACTGAAATTAATTTGCATTTGTATCTTTAATAATAAATATTTCTGAAATTCTTATTTAAATTCAAAATAATATGCACTTTGGCTGAATGTTATTATGAAATATTTACATTTCATATTAATATTTTGTGTATATACAAATACTCTTATGCTTTTCCTCCAAAAAGACAGTTATTTCTTATTTCTGGGTCGTTTTTCACATGTAGAAGATGACACATTCTATAAAAAAAAAGAATAGAGAATTTCTATTAAAAAATTTTTATATTTTTAAATTATATAATAATTATTGAAATGCTTGACTTTTATATTTGATATTATAATTAGTGCTGTCAATTTTTTTTAAATAAATTGTGATTAATTATGAATATATATATATTACTTTTATAACATTACTTTATAATGTACTTTTATATTGCAATAATTTCACATTCAATCTTAAAATGAATGTAGAAACAACATGAAGAGGGTATATTTTTAATATGTGTTTAATGACATCTTTTTTATGACTGAAGGCAAGTATCACTACCAATACTACTGTCTGTATGATTTTTTTTTTCTAATATTTAACCATTGACTATAGCCTATATCAATTATACAGTAAAATTGAGAGCTATCAATTTTAACATTTATTAGACTTTAAAAAAATAACAACTTTTAATTTAAGTGAACTTAAAACAATCTTCACATAAACCCATTATAATAAATGTCACATATACCTGTGTCCTTCAGCAAGTAGGAAATATACAGAAATTGAATAAAGTTATTAAACACTAAATTCAAAATTAAATATAGATGAATCCTTAAAGCTACAAAAGTTATTGAGTTCCTATTTTTCTTTTATTCTTTGATTAACAGACATCACAGCAGCTGGGTTATTAGGTTATTTTGGCTGCTTTAAGAGCTGCCGCTGCTGAACATGATGTGGATCTGACACACTTCATATTTTTTCTTTACTCTTTACCTTTTCTGGCCCACTTCAGGTCTCAAAGTCTCTACTAATGAGCTGACGAGTTGAATCGGGTGTCTTAGATGAGGGAGACAGTGCTGGGCTGCTCCAGGACAGTTTTGAAAACCACTACATTTCAGAGACATGAACTTAAATGTCACTCATTTAAAACAAATATTTACATGCATGCGCAGTTTTAAGCCAGCTTTAATTGCCTTTTTGGTAACTCCATGACCAAAGACTACAGAATACTCAAGATGTGTCACTCGTATAGTTTTGAATTGGGAAAAATAAAGTCCCATATGCTACAGAACAGTCAGCGGTCTGAGATGCGCGCCTGGTATTTGATGTTTACCCATTTAAAGATATAGGAGCTGCACTTCAAAGATGACCGCCGAGTGAAACGACTTGCCTTAAATGGACTTTGACTCAACTGATGACATAAATATTATACTGCTTGCTCGTAGTTTCTTTTGCGCTTTAATATGAAATGATACACAGCGCGCACCGCGGCATTTGTGTGTGCAATTGAAAAGCACATGCTACGAGCACAGTATAACGGCTGACAAGACAGGAAAATGTGTTTTTGCTGACATATGGCCTGACATCATCTCAACTGACTGACTGTTATTCTACTGAAGCTACCTCATCACCTGTACCTTTTCCGCGCTCGTTTGACTAAAAGCCGACGAGGAAGAAGTTGGGGTGAAGCGATCTTTATATAGGTGGAGCAAAATACTTAATCGCAGAGACCTGCACTCCCGCGGGACCCAACACAACAGGGTGCGGCGCGGGACAACTCTTGATGGGCGAGTGCGGGTGCGGGCAGGAAAAGACTTGTGTGTGCGGGATGCAGGAGAATAAAATGATTTGCGGGACTCCCGCAAAATAGAAATGATCTAAACATAAAATGTCTAAAACATAGATTGTGTTGCACAAAAGCAAAAAGAACAACTAATAACATTAAAATGATTAATGCTCAAGCTAGGCAGAGTTTCTATTAATACATGTTTAAAGGGTTGCTCAATGTAGCCAATCACAGACTCAGCTGTTGATTTCTGGAACGCAATGGCCAATCAGAGGTGATTAACCTTTAATCGTGGGACAACTCTTGATGGGCGAGTGCGGGTGCGGGCAGGAAAAGACTTGTGTGTGCGGGATGCAGGAGAATAAAATGATTTGCGGGACTCCCGCAAAATAGAAATGATCTAAACATAAAATGTCTAAAACATAGATTGTGTTGCACAAAAGCAAAAAGAACAACTAATAACATTAAAATGATTAATGCTCAAGCTAGGCAGAGTTTCTATTAATACATGTTTAAAGGGTTGCTCAATGTAGCCAATCACAGACTCAGCTGTTGATTTCTGGAGCGCAATGGCCAATCAGAGGTGATTACTGAAAGTTAGAATCCACTCACCGCAGTGCTGAAATTGCGTGCTCACGAATAGTCTTATTTTAACACACGAAGTGTGGACATTGTGAAAGATTCATTGTGCATATGTTCATTGTGTTATAAAAGAGCTTTATGAGATCACGATGAACTGAGATGTCAGCTTTTAGTGATAATAAAGGGAGCGCTGCTCGCATTCTGCCATGCCAAACCATGCACGCAGCAGCCCATGCTTGCTTTTGTGTTAAAAATAACAGTGGTTTGTGAATGTTGATGCTTAACCTAAATAACAAATATTTTATTGGGAGCATTTATGCTGGGATGTTCTGGATCTTAGGATATATTACAGAACCATTTAATGTAAATTTCTTTGATGTGCTGAAAAAAATATCTATATATAGATTACTTTTATGCGGGCTTTTGCGTGCGGGAGCGGGACAAAACATGAATGTCGCGGGCGGGAGTGGGCCCAGATAAGGTATTTTTCTGCGGGAGCGGGCGGGCGTGGGACAGAATCTTGCGGGAGCGGGACAGAAAAATCCGTCCCGCGCAGGTCTCTACTTCATCGCTCTGTCTATAGCGCATTGTGATTGGATGTTTACACTGTCAAAACAGGAGACAAACCAATGGGCCACTGGCTGCTCTCTGTCCCTGCGTGATAGTACTAGGTATAGTATAAAAAAACAACAACATTCTGTCGGCCCCTTAAGTGCTTCGACCCACCGGGAAAATGCCTGGTATGCCCGATTACCAATCCAGCCCTGGTAGGAAGGAATCCCTCAGGTTGAGTGCAGTGAGTGACACGACCCCTCCCCCTCCTGTTGGTGCGACGTGCGAGCAGTCAGTCACGTGTGTGTATGACGGCCGAAGGAGGTTCCCCTGGAACTTACGCGATCGCAACCGGCCGTTTTTTTATTTATTGCAGCTCGTCTCTGTTCTGGACTTGCACAAACTGCAATGTAATCATTTTCCAAAATGTCATTTATGTGAAAATATGAAATCTGTAAACGTCCATTAACAGAGGCCAGAGACACTGAAGATGGACGCAAAGAGAAAAATACTGTAGCAGGCAGATCACTCACTGTTCATGATGCACAAACTATTGGAAGAAAATCCTAAATATTGATTTGGGGTTTATATGAATGTCTTTCTGAGGGGAACTGATTGTCTTCAGAAGAGTTTAGATGGTATTTTCTTTTCATCTCGTCTCTTTATAATTCACATTAAAGCAGCGTTTCAGCACTGCGCTGCTTTTGTTCCATGAGCGCCTCCTGCTGTCAGAGAGTGAATCTGCGTCTCATTCAGAGCTCTTGCTGTTGGTTTCGTTCAGGCATGTAGTATAATTTCTAAAGCTAGTCAAAACATTTTGTTTAAGCTTCAAATTGAGTTATTATTAAATCAAATGATGTATATGAAATTATATAACTAAATTATATGAAATGACAAACGATATGCATATGAATTATATAACTACAATTAAATAACTGCGATTACAGATTTAGGTTAAATAAAGATGTCAGTCTTTATGTTTCTTCTTTTTAGGGCAGCAGTAGCTCTAGCAGCAAATCAACCATCCACATCAAAAGCTGCAGGAGTGCCCACAATTCAGCAAACATTTCAGAAACAAATCAAAGAAAAAATAAACAAATACTACTGTTCCAAATATTCTGTATGTTGCTAAAAAATAAAATAAATTGTGTTCAGTGGAAAAAAAGTTTTTTTTTTTACCCAGACATTTAAAAATAACACATTTTAGCTGTAACAACAATACCGTGATACTGTGAAACCATGATATTTTTGCTTAAGGTTATCATACCGTCAAAATCTCATACCAGCCCATGCCTAGAATACACTACACGATTGTTGTCCCGATTTTCCTCCGATTTACAGTCTGGAGAAGTTGACGTTAGTTGCCGAAAGTCAGAGCCAGTCTGCAGATTTGAGATGACAGATTCCACAGAAAATCGCGTAGTGTATGATGGTCACAGACTCCGATTTTTTAGTTTTAGACTATGATTCCATCCAGCCGGAGGAGATCAAACATGTTTGATATTTTGAGCTGATTTTAGAACACATTTTTCATTTGTCACACTTCTCCTAGCAACTAGACGCACGTTTCTGCATAAGTTTGTTGTGATCGGAACAACATTAAAGTCTGGTAGCGTGTGATCCCCAATCGTGTAGTGTATGATGGCCAGTTCCCCTTCAGGAACTCGAGCTGCGTCGAAACGCTAAGGGAACGCCTTCAGCGTGACCACGCTCTAAATCACACGTGTAATCAGTCCAATAGATGGGCGAGACGTCACGGGCGGGTGACGTTATGACCAGGAAGCTATAAAAGCACGTGCGGTGGAACCGGCGTCAGATTTCTGTCATTCAGCAAAGCGCTCTGTGTTGTGTCAGTCCCTCTCTCTGTTTGTAAGTCTTATTTGCTGTTGTTTGTCCCAATAAGCTCCTCAAAAAGAAAAATAAGCATGTCTAAGGCTGAGGCTAATACAAAGAATTTAAAAAAGGGCGAGAGCAGATCACGTTACAGACTGTGTGTTTCTTCCTGCCCATGTTACATTACGAGCGGGGATACACACAGTCTGTGCGTGGTTTGCTTGGGAGCGAAGCACGCAGAGTCGGCTCTCGAGGGTATGCTTCGCTCCCGGAAGGCTCTCTTCGAGGAGGAAGCCTTCACCAGCGTTCCGGGCGAGAGAAATGGAGACGGGCGCGTCCCTATCTTCTTCCTCACCTGCCAGATCCAGCGCTCGCTCTCTGGGTTCAGAAGCCCATTCTGCGGTTTCTTCCCTCCGGGGAGCGGGCTCGACGCTCCGCCTGTCTTCCACCGAGGAGGTTGACGTGAAGAGCGTCGGGGAGGATTTGCCCCCTCAATCGCCCCAGTACGAGGAGCTGTTGGAGGTGGTTACTTGCTCTATGGCCAAGTTAAACATCGACTGGCCGGCCGAGAAACAAGCCGCTGGTGGGCAAGGGGTACGCAGCAGCGGGTCAGGCTGGTGTGTGTCTGCACACCATGGCGGTGTTACAGGCGTACCAAGCCGACCTGCTTAAAGAGCTGGATGAAGGCGAGGAGATAAACTCTGATAACATCACAGAGCTCAGGAGTACCGCTGATCATTCTCTCTGCACCACCAAAGAAACCGCTCTCGCTATTGGGCGGTCCATGGCAGCTATGGTGGCAGCGAAGAGGCATTTGTGGTTGACCCTGTCAGATATAAGAGAAAAGGACAGGGTCTTCCTACTCGATGCCCCGCTTGCGCCTTCTGGCCTGTTCGTCGATGCCGTCAACTCCGTTGTCGACAGGTACCAGGAGGCTCGTAAACAAGCGGCGGCTTTTCAGCGGTTCCTCCCTCACCACACTCCATCTCTGGGGGCTGCTGGGTGGGAGCAGCCCTCTCCGCGTACTGGCTCCTCGTACAGGGACACCCAGAAGCAGAGCGTCGCCTCTCGTGCTCCCCTGCATCGGGACCAGGGGTCGAAATGACGCTCTGGGTCGGGGGCTTCAAAGCCGAAACCAGATTTAAGAACTTTTCTGGAGGCTAAGAAGTCCTCGACCAAGAAGCCCTGATGCCAGTGCCTCAGGACTTCTGAGGGCTGGCCCCACTGGGGTAGAGCAGGGTTCACCACATTACACGGTGCCCGTCTCTCCTTAGTGCCCTCAGGAGATCGATCTGCCAACCCTGCCGGTGATCCAGGGCGCAGCGGTCTCCCGCGAGCGCTTCTCTCAGTTACCGCCTGGAAACATAGCGGCGCTAAGAGGCTCGCTGCCTCCACCGAGCTAGCTGCTTCAATTACACCAGAGGTCAGTTTTGAGAGACTGATTCCCTTAGTACACTATATAGCAGCGTGGAAACTACTGCAAAACATTTCTCAGTGGGTCCTGCACACTGTAGAAAGGGGTTACAGAATCCAGTTTGTTTCTCCTCCTCCTCCCTTCAACGGGGTTCTTTCCCACCTTGGTGGGTCCCGAGCAAGCTCTGGTAATGGAACAAGAAGTAGATACTCTCTTAAGAAAGGAGGAGTTCAATATCGGGCAAAATATGTAAAAAAAAAACAACATAATATTATACTTTATAGTTCCAAAGAAGGATGCGGGGTTACGTCCGATTTTAGGTCTGCGTCAGTTAAATCGCTCAGTCATGCGACTGAAGTTCAGGAGGCTCACACTCAAACAAGTTGTGTCTCAGATCATGTCTGAGGACTGGTTTCTCACGATCGATCTAAAAGACGCATACTTCCATGTCTCCATCCTTCCCAGTCACAGGAAGTTCCTGAGGTTTGCTTTTGGGGGCGAAGCTTATCAATATCGGGTTCTTCCTTTCAGCCTTGCACTCTCAACCCGCACTTTCACGAAATGTGTGGATGCAGCTCTGGCTCCCCTGTGACTCCAGGGCATCCGCATACTCAATTATATCGACGATTGGTTGATTTTAGCTCAATCGGAGCAGATGGCGGTTCGACAGCGAGATGTCAATCTTGCTCACGTGACGGAGTTGGGGTTAAGACTAAATGGCAAGAAAAGTGTGCTTTCTCCAGCTCAGAGGACCACTTATTTGGGCGTGGTGTGGGATTTGACCACGATGCAGGCACGTCTGTCCCCTGCTAGGATCGAGTCGATCCTCACTGCAGTCAAGAGAGTGAGAGAAGACCAGTAACTCACTGTCAAGCATTTTCAGAGATTGCTGGGTCTGATGGCAGCTGCGTCCAACGTGATAACTTTTGGCCTGCTGTACATGAGACCCCTACAGTGGTGGCTCAAAACTAAGGGGTTCTCCCGGAGGGGAAACCCGCTTCGCATGCTCAAGGTCACGCGGAGGTGCCTACGTGCCTTAGACATGTGGAAGAAACCTTGGTTCTTGTCTCAAGGCCCGGTGCTGGGAGCTCCTTGTCGCCGTGTAACGCTAGAGACGGATGCATCCCTCACTGGTTGGGGTGCGGGCATGAGTGGCCACCCTGCCCACGGTCTGTGGAGCGGTCGCCATCTCACTCGCCCGTGACATCTCGCCCATCTATTGGACTGATTACACATGTGATTCAGAGCGTGGTCACGCTGAAGGCGTTCCTTTAGCGTTTCGACGCAGTGTCTCGTTTCCTTCGGGGAACCATGATTACATGCGTCAACTGCCTGGAGATGCTGGCCATGTTTCGAGCACTGAAACACTTTCTCCCAGACCTAGGAGATCGTCATGCGTTGGTGCGCACCGGCAACACAGGGGTGGTCTCTTATCTCAACCACCAAGGAGGTCTGCGTTCGCGCCCCTTGTACAAGCTGGCGCACCAGATCCTTGTGTGGGCCCAAGGGAAGCTTCTTTCTCTAAGAGCAGTTTACATCCCTGGGCATCTCAATATGGGAGCAGACATCCTGTCGAGGCAGAGGCAGAGGCCCGAGGAATGGAGGCTTCACCCTGAGGTGGTGAAGCATATATGGGGAATTTTTAGCCAGGCTCAGGTGGACCTTTTGTGACTCAGATGACATCACACTGTCCCCCTCTGGTTCTCTCTGACTCATCCAGCTCCTCTCGGACTGGACGCTATGGTGCAGACTTGGCTGAGGATTAGTCTGTACGCTTTTCCCCCGATTGCTCTGGTCCCGAGAGATCTGGAGAGAGTGCGCCGGGACGGAGCCCGTCTGTTGTTAGTAGGCCCGTTCTGGCCGGGCCGAGTATAGGCCATTGTGGCCTATTCTGCCCCTATTGGTGGACAGACAGTGGGCAGACACCCCCGAGTTACACGTTTCCTCCGCAGTGCGCTGAGGCTGAGACCCCAGTACGATCTCGCGTCCCCCCGTGGGACCTGGTTGTGGTGCTAGAAGCCACAGCCTATCGTGGTACAGGCCTTCTGTCCTCCTCCCTTCAGGGAGCCTGGCCAGCAGAAGCTTAACATACATCCACAGAGCTGCCCTGTGGAGAAGGGTGGACCAACTACTTGTTTGCTATGGTCCCCCTAAAAGGGGTCTTCCTGCTACGAAGCAGACCCTCAGTCGGTGGATAGTTGATGCCATTTATATTGCTTACAAGTCCTCTGATCTCCCCTCGCCATTGGGAGTCAAGGCTCACTCTACTAGAGGTGTGGCGGCCTCCAAGGCCTTTTTAGCAGGTGTGTCTATGCAGGACATCTGCAACGCTGCGGGTTGGTCCACACCCCTAATGTTCGTCAGGTTCTATGGCCTAGATATGCGAGCCACTCCGGGGTCTTCTGTTCTCTCGCCCTAGCTTCTACAACTGGGCAGGGATTTGTAAGTCTGGCGGCGTGGGCATACTCGTTCCCTTAGCGTTTCGATGCAGCTCGAGTACCTGAAGGGTAACATCTCCAGATTACGCATGTAACTATGGTTCCCCGAAGGGAACGAGACGCTGTGTCTCAGGCCATACTTCCGGCATCCATGCAAGCGTTTGCTTCATTCCTAGAAGCTGACGCCGGTTCCACCGCACGTACTTTTATAGCTTCCTGGTCATTACGTCACCCGCCCGTGACATCTCGCCCATCTATTGGACTGATTTCACATGTGATTCAGAGCGTGGTCACGCTGAAGGCATTCCTTTAGCGTTTCGACGCAGTGTCTCGTTCCCTTCGGAGAACCATGGTTACATGCGTAACCTGGAGACGTTTTCCTTTGTCTCTATTTACAAATTTGGTAAGTGTATAATGCCTAGTGTTTTAAAAGTCTGTTCAGATTTTAAAAGTTGAGTAGTGTATTCCAGCCTTAAATAAATGCAATTATTTTCAAGAAAAAAGAGACAGAGCAGTTGTGAGTGGGGTGACGAACCCTAGCTACTCCCCTGTGCAAATTGCGCTAAACATTTTAACTTGTTAAACTGAAAAAAAATAATTGCGTGTGTTAACTAACATGTTAATTTTGACAGCACTAAATATAGCAGTATTATATATTACGATTGTAATATTTCTCTTTTTTTCTTTTTTCTTATTCTTATATTTTTTTATTTTATTTTATTCTATTTTAATCATATTGATATATAATCACAAAAGCAAATAAGCACAGCAAACTTTAAAAAAATAATAAATAAAAAAATGCATTTTGAATGGCTATCACAACTTTTTTTCAGAAAAAAAAACGTTGGTAAGCGAATGCATTCAAACAATCCGTCCAAAACAGCGCTAATATAAAGGAAACCAGGCTGATTACATCAGAGATTGCAGAGAGAACAGATACTCGCAAGCGTTTTAAGTGAATTATTCTTTCCAGTGTGTTTCGCTTTAAAACACAAGCTCTGTCATATTCTGTGATTGTACAGACTGAACGGATTGTCAACACAACCCACCGCTGTATGGCCAGATGGATGCAAACTACGTTTTCTCGACTGGATAACCAGTCTCGCTAGTAAAGTTTTGATAGATGAAGACTGCAATCAAGGTAGAGGTAGTCGTACAGTAAACACGCGTGAGTCCATTATAATAATGTGTGTATGAGTGCTCTTGATTCATTGATCGCACATTGTATTTATGCACAGGCAGACATTTCCGTACATTCACGTTGTTTCCACACACATTCACGATAATGTTTTGATTTGTCATGATCGCACATTGTATTTATGCACAGACATTTCCGTACATTCACGTTGTTTCCACACACATTCACAATAATGTTTTGATTTGTCATGTTTATGTCGCTGTGTTTAGTTATACGGAATGGATCTGTGTACTGTAGTAGATATATGCAGTCAGCAGGCAGTTGGTTTAGGGTTTTTTTGGCACCTCCATGTGGTGCTGTTCGGTATCCCAACTTGGCTTCTCTAAAATGTAAAAAAGCTCTTTGCTGTTGCAC
>NW_015540886.1:1059725-1059991 GCF_001515605.1 Sinocyclocheilus anshuiensis
TATTTAGCATTATTAAACTGAATATAAGTAATATATACTAATCATCTGATTAAGAAGTCTTTTCAATCATCACATTATAGCTCATGACCATAAACAAAAGCAACAAAAATAGATATCTCTACAGAATAATAATAATAATAATAATAATAATAGTAGTAATCATCATCATTATCATCATCATCATCAACATCATAATTTCTGTCAGGACCACTATTGTCAAAGATGATTGACAATTAGCATACAGTTTGGATTGGCGGTATGGTTCT
>NW_015540886.1:1060014-1071806 GCF_001515605.1 Sinocyclocheilus anshuiensis
TTTTATTTTTATTATTTTTTTTTTTTGATTGACAGTTGTCAGATCCAAATAAATAGATTAAGTTTTCAGTCCGCCCCAACATCAAAGTGTGTGCCTTAATCTGCTCTGTTTTTAAGGTGAATGGCTCTTTGACAATCCCTCCTGTCTGTCTGTATTTGTGACAGATCAATACACACTGGAGAGTAAAGGGTCTGAAAAGTTCCACCATGCACCTTCAGTAATCTCCATTAGCTACTCAAACCCACTTTGCATTGATTTCCACACACACCCCAACCATCGCCAGAGATCAATAACACACACACAAATGCACACACACTCGTAAACCGCAAACAAAAATACAACCAAAACTCTTCCCCAACGTCTAAAAGTGATTCCTTCATTTGAAAACTACATTAAAGCACTTGGTTTTCCTAAAAGGCAGACTAAAGTCGATATAGAGACAAATGCTGCATTTATGTACTGAGCTTGTTCAAAGTATGTAGGGAATTCAAAGAAAAATGCACTTCTCGATTCTTGAAGGCTTCAAGTATTTTCTGTAGTTACTCTGGAGTGTAGTATAAATACATTAATACATATATTAATACATAAATACAGGAATCAAAGAATACATCCACCATGTTGGCACCATCCTTGATGTGTGCTCTTTGAATTATGACAATTATAATAACCAGTTCTTATAATAAAAAGTACACAGCCACAATCATTAACTGTATTTGGTGCATTTACATTTGAAAAGAGCCACTCGTCTTATATAGTTCTTCATCAAACTGTACTTTTAAACTTAAAATCTGTCAGCTCCTCATGAGACATAAAAGTCTCCACTGACTGCACACTTCAGAATCTCAGCGGATGCAGTAAGTCCTTTGGATATTGTTTGCCTACATATTCTGCCATCCTACTCATTTGACATACTACTTTTTGCATAACGTGTAGCAGGAAAGTATGCATAGTCTGATTTACAACTGTTACATTTGATCAATGAGCCTCAGTGAACGCACCGTGCACACAGACAGCCAGAAATCATCTTTTCTGTGTAATATTAAAGACATAAAACTCCCCACACATCTGCAGTTTTTTACAGAGCGCTCTTTCTGTTCTGAAAGGTCACTGTGCATTACATTTGTATGTTTCCTGGCAGCGATCAGTTTAGACTGAGTTCAGAGAGATCAGGCATGTGGAAAGTCATTAGCTATTTTTCATATACACAGCAGTAGACTGAATATGAAAAATAAAAACAATGTCGTACAGCTTATGTTCTTATAGATGAGCACAGTATAAAGAAAAATCACAGACTATCAGGAAGCATCAAACTGAAAACCTATATATATATACATATATATACATACATATATTATATATTTTTGTTTATATTATATTTTATTTTGTTTGGATTGGCGGTATGGTTCTGTTCTGGGCAAGAACTCGAGAGCAGCGATAACCCCCCCAGGGTAAACAGAACAGAACCAACATAAATGTATTGCAGCTATCGTTAAAGTTCAGTAATTTTACGTACACATTTTAGAATTAGCCTGATTCAAAGGATAATCAGAAGGCTGAATCCTGACTGACAGAGGAGGAGCTGGGGATGGAGGAGGGTAATTAGCTATTGAGCAATACGAAAACTGCTGTTAATACTGAGGGACCTTATGTATGAATGCTTAGATATGTGTCGTATTCCTATAGGTAGATGGGGATCAGCTGAGAGTCAGCTGATGCGAGCTTGACTAACGTGACCTGCCAGAACTAACGCTACGCTTGATCTTTCTATGTAATTTAAAGTTGTCTGGTTTTACATTATGTACATATCATTCAGTATTTTGAGATGAGATTAAAAGATTTAATTAATTACTTGCAGCAAGTTTGAGATCATGCTAAGCCTGAAACGCTGTCAGATGTCATAATTCAGGATAAATATGACTTTGTTTGTGAATTATAATCACGTGCATGTCAGTTAATCATGTGACCATATGTGAATTATCATGGTGATCAATAACAACTTATCTCCCGGTTGACTGACAGTTCTGAGTTATTATTCAGCACTGCAATGATGAATTAAGAACATATGGCATTATCACCAAACTATCATCTAACACAGACACACACATTCAAAGAATTTCATTTCAGACAATAAAATGGAACGGTCTGATCCTAAAGGTGTTTGATTTCAAGGGGATTCATTTTACCAGCTGCTCTTGATGCAGTATGATTGAATGGCATTTTACAAGATAACTGCAAATGTTAGAGGACTTAAAATGTTAGAGAGGGCTTTTCTAACTTATCATCATCCCTGAAAATTTCAGAAAATATCCCAAAGGCCTAAGATCTAACAACACACACACACAGCTATTTTCACACAATCAGTCACACATAAGCTCTTTGTTACAGAAGATAAAATATGAAATTCACTGTAAAGACAGATCCACATGTGGGAAAAAATAGTCAAAGGGCAAACATATCTACAGGTGCATCTCAATAAATTAGAATGTGGTGGAAAAGTTCATTTATTTCAGTAATTCAACTCAAATTGTGAAACTCGTGTATTAAATAAATTCAATGCACACAGACTGAAGTAGTTTAAGTCTTTGGTTCTTTTAATTGTGATGATTTTGGCTCACATTTAACAAAAACCCACCAATTCACTATCTCAACAAATTAGAATACTTCATAAGACCAATAAAAAAAACATTTTTAGTGAATTGCTGGCCTTCTGGAAAGATACACGAGTTTCACAATTTGAGTTGAATTACTGAAATAAATGAACTTTTCCACGACATTCTAATTTATTGAGATGCACCTGTATATTTGTAGCAGGGTAATTGCACCAAGAAAATAGTGCTTTGAATCCTGATAAAAGCATATCTACAAATGAGACTAATTTAGATAGAAAGAAGTCATGTTTGTCCTGAAAAGAATGTCAATTACATCATTTAATAGGTTTCACTTTATTGTACAGTTCCATTTGTCCATCCATCACAAACTAACAATGAACAATTTTTAAAGCTTTTACTAATTAAGGTTAATGTTTATCTATAAATATTTTGTTAATCGTTAAGGTGAGTTTTTTCATAATACATTGTTTTTTTATTTATACAACTTGAAACCATAAAATATAGGTAGAATTAATATATAGAATATAAGAATATATAAAAATATATTTTCTTAATTACAGAAATATCTTTATAGAAACCCATAAGACTAATGCGCTATAGGTTTTCTCGAGATTTTCCTTTATAATGTGGTTTTCTGTATGTGTGTGTAATTTATGTCCAAGTATCATTCAAGTTTTGGCAATTTATATTTTACCCCAAAAAAAAAACATTATACAAACCTTCCGGGCTTTGATGTCAATTGACAATAGAATACAATAATAAAAATATAGTATACGTATAATAAAAAAAGAATATACACACATTTACATACAAGTCACATCACATCAGTGTTTCTTTAAATAACGGCCTAACAATTTCACAATTGTATTCCTGAAAGGCATATCTCCTTACACAATCAAACACTGCTTTTGGTCACCACAGGCAACATATCAGTGTAGTAGGAACACTAGTAAGTCTGCCGGGGCATTTCTGTAATATTTCCCAGTTAGTGATACGGGCCATTTATCACCATCATGCTCTCTGTAGTCTTGCTTCGTGCAAGCAGTCACTGAGATAAGGCCGTGGACTTAAGGAAGCTCAGACTTATTTTTAGTCGGATGCTAGCTCAGCTGTACTCCCTCACAAAGGCAAATGTGTGGACTATAAAAACATTATTACGCTGTGCATTAACATTATTAACTGTTATTTAAGCACCATGTAATGAAAAGGTCCACAACAAGTAGGTCATACCTCTCCTGCGGATGTTTACAACAAAAAAAGGCAGTGCAAAGAGTATGTGACATGCAAATGTATGTGAGGACGCCGCATGTGAGGCAATATTTATTTCCCTGTCAGTGCTCACGGGTCTGTGTGTTTAGAAATGAATAAGCCCTGCATAATGTTGTCTTCCTGAGAGCGCTTGTAGTGTGTTTATCCGTTTTGATTAATCATTTGGCACAGCTAGAGCAGCGAAAAGAGGCCATAGCTCCTGTTTTTCCACTAAGTTTGATGCTCGGCACATTGGTTTAGGGCTGCACTTGTAGCTGCCGGCCTCAGTATCGAATACGCATATGTTAAAATTATGAGTCACCTAGCTAACAGCAACTCTTGAGATGCTTGGAGGAAGTTCCATTGTGCTATTCTCTTTAACAAATCACCTGCCCCCGTTTCTTACTTTGATCATGGATAAACTTCAGCAATCCATTTGAAATAAATATCTGCTAATCACATGTAGCTCGATTTTATTTCTCCCAACGTGTAGTTGTAAAGTTCTGATGCGTGGTTTATAAGTCATTAAACTTAATGATTGGCATAATGAGGTTGGGATGCTGCCAGAGGGGTGGCCGGAACATCAGGTGGAATTACCATCAGTTCTCCTACACACAGTCACACATCCCGCGCTCTCTTGCACAGACGCAAATCGGCAGCCGTCGATAGCTGGAGTCGGTCTCGTCAGGATGATAGCGAGGGCTATCATTACTCGTCAACAAACAAACATGAAGAGAGAGGAGCGACTGACGAGAGTGAGGTAGAGAGAGAGAGAGAGGTAAAGAAAGCGAGACAATTCGAGTGGACAGCGAGCTCGCAAGCACTGTCAGCTTTGAGGAGACGTGACAGATCGCCAGATATCAAAGACACGTGTAGATGTGAACATCTCATTACCAGATCCATCTCCTCCTGTGTCTTTCTGTTCAACAGCTATTTATACCAACTTCTCATCGCTGTCACCAGTTTTGTTTGCTCATATTGTCTATTACTGCCTTTACTGCTAATTTTGTCTCGGCTTGATTATTTTTCTTTGGCACCCTTTCATGTGTTTCACAATAAATTCAATGTGTCTTGAACACTTCTCGGCGAGTTTGGAAAAGAGGGCTGGATGGGCTTATAGTAATTTTTGAGGTTCGTTTCATCGGCGTGGTATTAAATATGCAACGAATGGATGCTGCTACAGTATGTCTGTGGAGATGTTTTGAGGAGCATGTTATCGAGTGCAGATTCTAGTTTGTGAAAAACAGTTTTCAGTTTGTAAGAATTATTCTATTAATCTTCTTCCTCCCTAAATGTAAAGGGATAGTTCACCCAAAAATGAAAGTCATCATTTTAAATAAACAAACAAACAAATAAATTAATAAATAAATAGCACTTTTTTTATTCGATAATAAATAAATCAATTTCACTTTTTTTATTCGATAATATTACCAAATAGTCTAAAAGGTATTTATTTAAGCATTGTTTTCACAAACTTGCAGTACCTTTGTTCTGGTTACATTCTGTTTAGTAATGGCCACTTTGAATCCAATGATCCAGTCATGATCCAATCAATCATTTTCACCCTACACTACTGCTCAAAAGTTTGGGGTCAGTCAGTTTCTTCTCTTTTTTTTTTTTAAGAAAGCTGTTCTTTTGTTAATTTGAACATTGACAACATTGATAATAATAAGAAGTGTTTTTTTTAGGCTACACCTTTTCTGCAGATGTTCACAACAAAAATGGCAATGCAAAGAATATGTGACATGCAAATGTATGGGAGAATGCCCCATGTAAGGCAATATTTCTTCTCCTCTCAGTGCTTAATAAAAAGGCACTAATATGATAATATGATATAATATTATGATATAATATGATTTTTTTAGCAGCATATTAAAATTATTTCTGAATGATCATATGACACTGGAATAGATCATATGAAGACTGTAATGAGTAATGACTGCTGAAAATTCAGCATTGCCAGGAATACATTACATTTTAAAATAGAAAACTGTCATTTTAAATTGTAATGACATTTCACAATGTTACTGTTTTACTATATTTTTGATCAAATAAATGCAGCCTTGGTGAGCATAAGAGACTTCTTTCTAAAACATCTAAAAATTGTACCAAGCCCAAAGCTTTGAATATCCTGTTTCACTCTGAAAAATGGCAAATACAGAAATAAAATAGGTTGAAAATGGCAATTCATGTTGACTTTAAGGGAATGTCATCTGAATCCCTGGAAGCCAGGGACAAGAACAACTGCGTACAGGCAAAAAAATAAAATACAATCCAGTACTTTTATTATTTAAACTTGGAGGTTATTAGTATGCACAATACTTAAGAAAACAACAAACATCTAAATGAACAAATATATAAATAGCCAAATGTAAAATCAGCACAAACATGAGACAAATAAAACCCACACATACGCGCACACAGGTTGTTGGTATCTAACCTCTGTTCTGTGATTAATGATGTAATTAGCTCTATTCCATGCAGTGCACCCACTAGGCTTCTCAGAAATGTCCTAACGGACCAAATGTCATGCATAGGAACACACACACATTAAGCATGTGCAGTATAACAGAACTTCACATGTACATATACAGAAAACATGCCAAACAGTAATTTCTAGAAATAATTGCGTTTTTCTTCTTTTTTGTTCCTTGGGTGAGAAAACAGCCTAACAAGGCACAATTACCCCATTTCTTAGGCAGATCGTGCTCATACGGCTTGTGTTTGCATGCTGGTGTGAGTCCACAGCAAATGTGTAGGTTTGGTTTTCACATTGGTAATGACATTTAAAATCGATCAAAGATGCACTATGTCTCCACCTACACATCAAAACGGCCATTTACAGTTGATCAACTCTCGTTGTTTACAAATAGTATTTATGGAAGTATTTGTACATTACCTTTTGTACACTTTTTATCCAAACAATAGATTGGAGAAAAATTTGAATATTTTTTAATGGTCATGTAAAATTTTGACTCAGACTCAGTACTGATTGGGCAGCAAGCTAAACTTGGTCAAAAGTGCAGGCAAAAGATACAGTGAGATGGCTAAAAAAATAAATATATAAAACTACAGGGCCGTAAGGAAAAGTCAAACTGTGTCTGCAAAAACCCACAATGACAAGACAGGCCTAGTGAAACGCTCCAATAGCTTTTCCCATTACCCCTTCACAACACACTTACCCTGCTCTGGCTCTCATACACACTCCACTTTCTGTGTAGAAAACTTTGCCATCTGCAATTTGTCCATGAAGTGTATGTCTGAGTGGGTACACTGTGTGAGGGAGTGTGTGACTGAGGGTGAATGTTTTTGACACTCACACTAACCCCAAACTACTGCTACTCTCCTCACCGATGTTTACAGCAACATGGCTTGATAAACCTTTTTACCCATCACATGCAACTCGGAGAGAGTCAGACAGGAGTAATCGTTAGGTCTATGTGTGTTTTACATGTTAGCTTTGTGCATTTATGTTATGTTATGTGATGTTGTAGTTGTTTGCGTGTGAGTGTGTGTGTGAGTGTGATTGTGTGTGTGAGTGTGTGTGTGTTTGTGTGAGTGTGATTGTGTCTGTGTGTGTGTGTGTGTGTGTGTGTGTGTGTGAAAGCAGAGTGGCATTGATTGTCTCTCTCTCACACCTTGTATATCCCCTGAATGAAGTGAGTTGACACCGTGAACCCACTCAAATGAAACGGCCATCATTCCTGATGGCTGCAAAAGGGTCTGGCTGCAGCTGGCGCTTGCACTCTCAGACGTGCATTCTCAGGCTTGCACTCTCAGACACTTGCACTTCCACTAGCGACGTCACTTGCAGCCTTTATTATTTTTTATTTTGTTCTATTTATTGATTACTTTTTGTTTGAATCTCTCAACATTTTACAACAGTAGCCAGGTGGTGAAGACAAGAAAAAAGAAACTAAATTACGAAGTCACTTGCAATCGCCACTTGCACTCTCCGATACCTGCGACGTCACTTGCAATCGACACAAATCATGCGTGTTGCCAATGGAGACAAGACGCTGTGGTGGTGATTTAATGATTATTTCAATGGTCCTGCAAGAAAAAGACAAGACCCACAAATCCGTGGCCACACAACAGCAGAATATGAACGCAATGCACAAAGTCTCTCGTCAAGCATTTTCCTCCTGTAGAAAAACATAAACACTTAACATGGCGTAATGTATTATGATACATTAAGTGCAGTTAAAAGATCAAATTCAATATATAGTTATTATTTAATGTACTACAAGGCAAACAGATGGCCATGAACACAATGCGCAAACTTTCACTTGTCCTCCCATACAGCAAAACGCTTAATGTGGCATAATAACGGATGATAAAGACAATTCAGTAGCCTATATGTCTTGTTGTTGACTCAAAGTATATACAGACCATCAAATATGAACGTGCATTTTGAATTGCATTAAGTGATTTTAAAAGGACCAACTCCGTACAGGCAAGCAGACGAGTACAGAACACAATGCGTTAAATTTCACGTTAAACATTTTCCTCCTATAGAAAATCATTATAAATAAAACACGTAATGTAGCTTAATGGACAAAGACTGTCCATATACATATATACACATATACATATATATATACACACATATATATACATATACATACATATATACATATACATATACATACATATATACATATACACATTAAAACTGATATTTTAAAAGTACTAAAAGTGGGAAAAGTACTTCCGCGGTCAAAATTCAGAGTAAGAAGAGACTCTTGATCTTTGTGAGTCTTTCACGACATGCAATAAAATTATAAACACTGAACTGAACTGATCTTAAAACATTTAGCAAATCTATTTTTTTTTTAGAATGACCCAGGGCTTCCTTTAATGGGATAGTTCACCCAAAAATAAAAATAAAACATACAAATTCTGGAATCATTTACTGACCCTCGTTGTTTTTTAATAGTCACCAAAACTGATCACTAACATCTAGTACTAACTATAGTAATTATTGGTGTATTTATAGAATTAATTCATGCAAGGGACAAAAATAAGGCAACTCAAATGCAATGAAATAAAAATGTGTATATTTCAATTTAGTTTGAAATGTATAAAGGTGAAAGGAGATCTGCTGGCACCTTAGATGTGTTGTGTGTTTTGGGGCAGTGCCCATGCTGGGGTTTTGGCTCGGTCTCAATTCTACGATTGATGCCAGTTGCCCGCTGGTTATGGCACATCGTAAGGGGCCTAATGGAATGGGAGCATCTCCCTGATGATTAAACGGGAAAGTTCTCTGGCTGGGCCTAGACTGGCTCTTTGCCTAGCAGTTCAGTCAGAGCATAGCTCAGCTACACAAACACACCGAATCAACTGTCCTACACAGAAAAGATCAGCCCAACACAGCGCTCACATACACATATAAATCCAGACACAAGCCTCATCTATCTGCCCATCGCAACAGCCAGTGGCAGCAATGTTGAAATGTTGCAGTCCACAGACATTAGTACAGCAGGCTCTACACAATGAAATACATTAGTGTGATTGCTCTGGGTCCAGACAGGCAGTGGGACACCGGTCTGCTGGATTTTTCCTTTTTTCCCCTTAGTGGAAAGTCCAAAATTACCTCCTATCAGAACTCCTTGACATAACAGCACAAGTTGGCCATGATGGACTTGAATAAAACATTAAATGATTCAATAAACGGGTTAACACATTCTGAAGGTCAAAGCTGATTAACTTCCAATTGAGATAATTTATTTGCATTCTAGACAAACATTACGGAATAAAAACAGTTATTATGGATGCTTTTGAATGCTGGTGCTTCTTTGACACTTCTAGCACTAATTTTAACATATTTAATGAAAATGTCATTCAAATGCAGTCAATATTTTGTCGTCCATTTTACTCTTATTGACTTATATATATATATACACACATACATACATACATACATACATACATACATATATATACAGCCGTGATCAGAATTATTGGCACCTCAGCATTAATCATTTTGATCTTTTATTTAAAAATTCACATAAATCTAACCTTTCATTGGAGAATAATAATTTAAAATGGGGGGAAATATCATTATGACATAAATGTTTTTCTCTAATACACATTGGACACAATTAACGGCACCCTTTTATTCAATGCATTTTGAAACCTCCATTTGGCATAATAACAGCTCTAAGTTTTCTCCTATAATGCCTGATGAGGTTAGAGACCACCTGCCAAGAGATCAGAGACAATTCCTTCATCCAGAATCTCTCCAGACCCTTCAGATTCCCAGCTCCATGATGGTACTTCTCCTCTTCAGTTCACCACACTCATTTTCTATAGGGTTCAGGTCAGAGGACTGCAATGGCCATAGCAGAAGCTTTTTGTGTGTTGTGTTGTTTTTAAGGGTTGTTTTTGGATTATTGTCTGGTTGGAAGATCCAAACATGGAGCATTATAAGATTTCTAACGGAGTCAGTCACTTTTTTATTTTTTATCTGTTGGTATTTGATAGAACCAAAGATGCCATGTATCTAAACAAGATGTCCAGGACCTCAAGCAGAAATATAGGCCCACAACATAAAAAATACAGCAGTATATTTCATTCTACACATGGGGTACTTTTTATCCCTGTGTGCACCAAACCCATCTTGAGTGTTTGTTGCTAAAAAGCTATTTTTTTTGTTATATCTGACCATAGAAGTCCCATTTGAAGTTCCAGTCGTGTCTGACAACAGAATATGCTGTGGATTGTTTTTGGATGACAGCATTTTCTTTTCTTGATTTTTTTTCTTGAAACCCTCCCAAAACAACGTGTGGTGATGTAGGTGCTGTTTGATTTTTTTTTTTTTTTTCTCAAACTCTCCTCCTCACCGTGCATTAGGACGATATAGAAACACGTCCTCTTCCAGGCAGATTTGTAACATTGTCTGCTGATTGGAAATTCTTAATTATTGCCCTGATGGTGGAAATTGGAATTTTCACTGCTCTAGCTCTTTTCTTAAAGTTACTTTCTAATTTGTGAAGCTCAATTATCATTTGCTGCACATCAGAAATATATTCTTTGTTTTTTCTCATTGAGATGGATGATTAAGGGAATTTGGCCTTTGTTTTGCCTCCTATTTATATTCCTGTGAAATAAGAAGCCATGGCTGGATAATTTCATGTTCATAATCACCCTGGTATGCTCAAAATTGTAAATATGAATGGGAATATACTTCACAGATATTTTACTCATAAGAATTTCTAGGGGTACCAATAATTGTGTCCAATGTGTATTTGAGAAAAAACATTTATGTCATAATGATATTTCCCCCCCATTTTAAATTATTATTCTCCAATTAAAGGTTAGATTTATGTGAATTTTTTAAATAAAAGATCAAAATGATTAACAATGCAGATTTATTTTCACAGCCTTCTTTGATCATATTTACCAAGGGTGCCAATAATTCCAAATAATTGCCAATAACAATTATTTTTTTTTTTGACAAAAATACATTTAAGTCGAAAATGACCATACTTGAACTAGCATAAACATTTATTCATAAGCATCACATTAATATTAATTAATTTAAACAAAACATATTGTTTGAATGGTTCTGAAATCATAGCATATATCAAGTATACTAACATTTTAGCTACATTAATTTAATTTAATTTATTTATCAATAATAAGATATTTAAATTTGATTTTCAGTTTAAACTGGTCAATTTCCTTTAAGTCCCCCTGCGGTGAAAATCAAGTTTTTTTTTATGTTGTTTATTTGTCTATGTGGTGTTTTTAATATGCTTTTAGACAAACCATGTGCCAATCCATTTATAGAAGATCTGGCAAAAACTAAAGTCTCAAATCCAAAGAGATATTCTTTATAAAAGTTAAGAGTCAACCACCAACCACGAAAACGCCTCGTTCTAACACGCCCCCACATGTCTATGTCACTATGTGGGAAGATTTGCATAACGC
>NW_015540886.1:1074358-1074699 GCF_001515605.1 Sinocyclocheilus anshuiensis
TCTTCCAAAAGAGGACGATATCAGCTTCGTCATGCCTAGAGCTGATCCGTGCTGGTTGCTGAGGAAATACATCAAGTTCGCGCTGTGGATCGCCGGATTGACTTTCACCGTGGACGAAGCGGAGTCCAGCCCGGGTTCGTCACATGTGGTTGCCGCAAGCCCGCCCGTTGCTGCTCACTCTAGCCGCCGGCCACTGCTCACTCTAGCCCGCCGTGTGTGACGCTGTGTTTCGTTGTGAAAGCAAAACTACTTTGTTTGGCCTTCCAAAAGAGGACAGGACTAGAAATCAGTGGTTAAGTTGTATTTACAACACTGTTCCAGAACAGTTCAACCCAAATATT
>NW_015540886.1:1081407-1087566 GCF_001515605.1 Sinocyclocheilus anshuiensis
GACAGTATAAGTCATTATAATACGGAATTATTTCCCCACTGGTTGCAACAAATGCCTCGTTTATAATGGGTTTTAATGTTTTTGTCTCATCGCTCCGGCCGGGACAAGGCATCACAATATGGTAAGGGAAGTAACATTTCCGTCACACGCTTGAGGTATTCGGCCACAACACACTGGATAGCTGGCCAATCAGAGCAGACCTCGCTTTTCAGACCGATGAGCTTTGTAAAAATCGACGCGTTTCAGAAAGGCGGGGCTTAGAGGAGAAACAATAATGTACAGTATGTGGAAAATAATGTGTTTTTTGAACCTTAAACCACACAAACACATTTCATTACACCAAATACACAAACTAATGTTCTTTTTAGCAACATCATATGACCCCTTTAAAACCGTAGTTTCCCAAAGGCAGTCACAGAAATGCGGTTTGAAACAGCCTTTTGTGCTACGTCACAAAATTCAATAACCAATCGCGTCAGGGGATCCTATCCTTACTAGCATATCATTAATTGTGCTGCAAAGCAGAGGGTCTAGTGAGAAGGCAGCTAGGTTAATCCGGTAACAGTTATATTTTTCTGTAGATGTTTCGCTAACTGTTAATATTTCCCCCTATTTTCATGATGTCATGTGGTGCTAGCGCTTATTTATTTGTATTTAGAACCGCTAACTTGAATAATAACCCGCGGCAACAGTCTAAAAGTAACCCGGAGTCAGACGCAACTCTCCCGCATTGACATCCGCATGTCACACGTGTATGATCGCGGGCGCGATTTGGAATCACAAACTTGGCTGCATTTGAGTCTTCAAAGCATTTTGAGGATACAACATCATCAAGTAAGTAAATTTAATGAATGTTACAGTATCCACTGTAGTTGTCCGCTGTAATTTTTTTTACTACTAGGGGGACTTTAATATTGTGACTGGATTATTTGAATCATTTCTTTCCATATTTGTTTTCTTCCTAAACCTTTGTTATTGTATTTTTATACAAACAAATATGCATTATGACAAAAAAAAAAAACAGTAATTTATTTTTAAGACTAACAGCATGCTTCATAACTAGATGATACTTTCTCCCAGCTTCTCTAGCTATGATTAAATTCAATGATAGAAATTAATGATGGCCTAAGAGGTTTTATTCAGGAAGGTATAGATTTAAAACATACTGGTCTTGTCCAAAATACTCTTGCTTCAGTGGATGGTTTTACTGGAGGAGCAGAAATTTACTTCATGTTAAGTGCAAATAGCATGCTGGGAAGCAAAATTTTAGGCCTTAGACAGCAGTACAACAGCAACTTCAGGAAGAAGAGATGACAAGCGGACAGTCAGGAATTTATTAAGTGCGGTAAGTCGGCACTGAAATCCAGGAGTACACCACAAAGACAGAGAACATCTCCACTGCTACTCACACTGTTAGAAGAAAAAAAATGGAACAGAACGTTTCAGACTGTCTCAGAGCTCCCATCTCCACAGCCCACTTCCTTTGTCCACTGCCCAGCTGGGTTCTTTGCCAGCGCAAAAGAGATTTTCCTTTCCCGTCTTCTGCGCTCCCTGCTTCTCCTTAGTTCTCTGTCTCTCTCGCTCACTTTTCAACCACAGCCTTCACAGGTGTCTCAAAGAGTGATGGGATGAGAAATGGAAGGAGAAGGAAGAGAGAGGGAAGGATGAAACATCTCCACACCAGTCGGTCTGTCAATTAGACAGAACACACACTGAACAGAAACAAGTGCTGAACAGAGAGAAACGGAGACAGAGAAAGAGAGAGACATGCATTCTGCCCAGACTACAACTCTCGAAAGAATCGAAGATTTCAAAATCTAAAAATATTGGAGATTTCATTGGGATATTACACTTTTATCAAAAGTGGAATGCTTGATTTTTATTCTGATTTATTGTTGCAATGAGAGGTGGGTAGTATAACAGACATTTTATAACATCATAGCATGATATATTAGTTTTTAATAGAAAGTCAACCCCCCCCCAAAAAAAAAATCACAAGATTAGATTTTAGATGCAATATCTATTTTGTGCTATATGAAATATGTATTTTCTCTTCATGCACACAAAATAAGCAGTTGCATGCAGTAAACATGTTTTAGGACAGATCATTCTGAATCCTTGCCTTACCATTAAGTATTAATCTTCTCTCATTTCAGTGGTGGATCCTGGCATATGGAACAGAGTAGGAATGTTCTCTAATGCAGGAAGACATAGTAATTTATGTTACATTCCACAGTCCACAAACAAACAAACAAAAAAATAAATAAAGACTCCCTAACTGACTAAATTATACATCAGGGTTGTGCATTCGTAATTTACTTGAAAATGCTTTTAAAAATCAAATTTAATTACCAGTTTTGAATTGATGTAGCAAACAGGAACTATAATTCAATTTCAAATTTGAATTTAAAGGAGCAGAATTAAAAAAATCTATTTAAATAAAACTAATTTGACAGCCTTGTTTGAAAGTTTAACGAACAAACAAATAAATGTTTCATAAAATTTCCTTGAATTGCAATTTGATTAATTCAACTTCCAGTGGTATGTGGCCAACTCATATTCTAATTTCTGAATTAGAAATCTATTCAGAATTTTGCCCAACTCTGCTATACACTGATATCTATTATGCTAATTTGTATGTTTTTAAAATTATGAATTTAATGATGTTTGAATGCACAACTTCCAACACATCTTTGTTTAACACAGGACTGAACCCTCTTAAATCAATAGTTCACCCCAAAATTTAAAATTCTGTCATCACTTACTCACCATCATGTGACCAGAACTTTGTGGATACCAAAGCAAAGTTTTGTTTTGAACTTGATTCACTCAAACCAGTAGATATTATTTGTATTCATGACAATTGAGTGATTAGCTTTCTAGCAAAAACAGATGCTTCTCATTATGAACACTTGAATTAAAAACAAAACACTCAACAGTAAAAAAAAAACAACAAAAAAAAACTTATTATAAATCTGATTGGATAAGACACGTTCTGAGGTGTTACACCTGTCAAGTCAAGTCACCTTTATTTATATAGCGCTTTTAACAATACAGATTGTGTCAAAGCAACTGAACAGCATTAATTAGGAAAATAGTGTGTCAATAATGCAAAATGACAATAGTAAACACTCATTTTTCAGTTAAAGGCAGTTCATCATTGACACACCTAGGTTCCTAACTGATGACGAAGAATTGCAGCACCTGTGACTGCTCAAGTTGCTTTAAAAAAAATGCTTGACATTTCTACCATCACACAATAAATACTGTCATAGCTCACGTCCCTTGTGGCAACTACACAATCCATTCAGGTCTGTTAACTCGCAGGAGCTTGTAAAAGGCAGTGAGGATTTTCCCCTCTGTAAAGATGAGGTCAGCCTCACTGTGAGCTCATTGATTCACTTTTATTTCCTCAACTAAGCAAGCAGCACCCAGCTTTTAAAAAGAGCCTGAGTGTCTCTGTGATTGAAAACGCTTGAAATAATTGAGCTGTTGTTTGGTTTGACGTTGCTGAGTGACTCCATGGTTCGGTATTGAGAGACAATAGGTAATTGATATTGACTTCTTGCCTGTCCTTTGTCATCAAGCTTCCACAACGGGAACTGTCCCAGCTTCTGTGGCAAAAGACCGTGACTATTATCTCCTGCAAGCTTCCCAGTAAGGTGCGACACACACCGCTCTTGCTTTACAGCAACCGCACAATTAGCAGACAGAACGAGCATGTTTGCTGACAATAGATGCGACAACCAAACTATTGATTCATTCAATGACAGTATTGTGAGTTACACAGGATTTAGACATATTATAAAAGAAAATCCAGGAGATTTTAATACATATTTCTGGATCACATCCCATTCGTCCCAGCTTACAGGAAACATTGACACTTCACTGATTAAAGCAATTCCAGAACGACAGCAGAAGGGTGTTTAGACCAATAGAACGTTATTTATTGAACAGCACGAGACTCATTGCACATCTTACCCACAGCAGAGAGCCTGTGAAAATGACTGAAGCCAAACTGAAAGTTATTTTTTGAGGCATTGTAATAGAGCATATAAGTCAGCAGAGACGAGCACCAGCCGTGTGTTGAAAGCAAGGGGATTTTCATAATGTGACGGAGTATTAAGCAGCTACGGTATGGATTGGATCTGTAATCCACACTCATGCCAAAACACACCCGCTGTCTCTGTCACTACAGCACACTGAGCTGCGCCGTTACCTGCCCTGCCAGGAGAGGAAGAGACAGAGAGAGAAAATTATTTGAAAGGGATAGAACAGAAGATAGTGAAGGAATGAAATGAATTATGTTATGGAAAAAAAGGAAAGCAATGTCATAAGTACTGAGAAAATAAAGAGAACAGTAAAACTCCAAATGTGTAGAATAATAACTCTCATTGAAGAAAACCAATCTCACGGGAACAAAACAGCTGTGCTTTGTGCATTTCTGTATCGCTATTGTGCCTAGTAATTGTTCTTTTTGTATTTAATTGATCTAGACGCAAGGTCCTTAAATTTTCCCTCAGGTCTGCCTTTCAATAGCATACAAAGTAAGTATTTGAATTATAAAGTAATTTATGCTTAGATTGAATAGAGTTAGCCAACTTGGTTGCACAATCTATTCTAAGATGTGATATATAAAATATGTATTTAAGACAACAGATTATTGATATCAACGCAAAAATACAACTCGATAATGGTTTGAAATGCATAAACACAATCATGTTAGCAGAGTTCCTTGGGACATTTACCCCCGGTTCCACAGACAAGGCTGAAGCCTAGTCCCAGACTAAAGTGTAAGTCTGAGCTGTTTTAACTGAAAGAAACTTGCTCTGACTGATCTTAAAATATATCAGTGCCTTTGTTTTGTCTCGAGATGCACACCAGTAAAGTTTTTTCTATGGCATGTTCATAAAAATTACTTAAATTTCCTAATTGAACAATGGCCTAATCCTGGTTTAGTCTAAGCCCCGTCTGTGAAACCGGGCCTTAGAGTTTAAAGTTACCCCAGCTTATTAAATGCTCTGGAAGTATTGTTGATTGTTAGTTCAGGGTATAATACATTAACGTTAATACATTTTATAAATTAATATAGTTATTAGTTAATAGAGTTAAAGGTGCAATATGTAAGATTTTTTTATTAAAATATCCAAAAACCACTAGAACAGTGTTATATATTTTGCTGACTTGTGCACTTACATTATCCCAAATGTTTCGAAGAATGTTAAAAGGTGACCTATTATGCCCCTTTTTACAAGATGTAAAATAAGTCTCTGATGTCCCCAGAGTGTGTATGTTAAGTTTTAGCTCAAAATACCCAACAGATATTTTTTTATAGCTTGTTGAAATTGCCATTTTTAGGGTATGAGCCAAAACGCGCTGTTTTTTGTGTTTGTCCCTTTAAATGAAAACGAGCTGGTGCTCCCGCCTCCCCTTTCAGAAGAGGGTGGAGTTTTAGAGCACCGGCATCATGCCAGCAATATCAAAACACTCTCTCACGCACTGAAAATGTCAGAAACTGCTAGTAGCGGTGTTCAGCAATATATGTTCGAACCGGAGAAACTGCTAGTAGCGGTGTTCAGCCATATATGTTCGAACCGGTGTCGTTCCAAATTCTGCACCCTGCCAGATTATTTATGAATTACACAGACGGAGAGCACGGCGCTATAAAAATAACAACATAGCTGGTCTCATGGTGCCATCGCGTGCTAACACAAACTTTATAAGTCCCGAATAGGATTATGAGCTAGACAAATTCAAACGGTCAATTTCACATTGCTTTCATATGCAATTTTTAACTACCACATTCCTATTCACGATCATTCTGGTAGCACGTGAAGGCAGCATCAGTGAAAACAGACATTAGCCTTACAGATGGCCAAGAAGCTCTTTCAGAAAGGCAATTTGGAAAACAAATGCGTGATGCTTACTTCTTCTAGATGGCGTAATGTTAGCTGGATCACGAACAGTTGGCACTTCTCCATCCTTCAGGAGCAACTTTTGTGCAAAACCTGCTTTATACTGACCCTCATTCACAAAGCAGTCTGGTGTAAAATGATTCGCGCAGACATAAATGAATTTCTGTAGAGTTGAGGGAGCATTTTCTTCAAAAACAAAATTAATCCACCTCGTCTTCAGTGGCTCAGATTTCCCCAGGTAGCC
>NW_015540886.1:1087817-1089837 GCF_001515605.1 Sinocyclocheilus anshuiensis
GAGCAACTTTTGTGCAAAACCTGCTTTATACTGACCCTCATTCACAAAGCAGTCTGGTGTAAAATGATTCGCGCAGACATAAACACATTTCTGTAGAGTTGAGGGAGCATTTTCTTCTAAAACAAAATTAATCCACCTCGTCTTCAGCGGCTCAGATTTCGGGAGTAATTGGAGAGAGTTATGTGGATTAATGCATCCAGCAACAGAACACCTAAAACGCTTGGGAGACATTCTCGTCAGTGCAGCAATGGCGGACTGTGTACAACTCGCTGTGAACTCGCTCAGGGCGGTTCTACGTTAAAACGGCAGTATCTGTCAACATTCGTGGGCGAGGCCTGTGGCTAATGTGACGTCACATTAGCACTAATGCTAAAAATAGGCCATCGGGAGACACTGCTTATTATTTATGGGGATTAAAAAAAAAGGAGTGGGTGGATTTTTATCATTATAGGGTGGTTGTGCTTTCAGGAGCCAAAATAATAAACAAAACGTTCTTAATATTAAACCCTCTAACTTACCTACCCGAAGTAAAGAAACTAAAATAAAATGCAATTCTCTAACCTAACTACCTAATCCAAAAACACAGATCCAAATGTTACAAAAACAAAAGATGGCGTCTGACTCCTTACTTTCCCAATAACTATGTACAATATTCACAATAAATATTAACAAAGAAACATCAAGTTCAGAGGGAGAATCCAGAATCAAAATCGTACAACAGGCAAGGGTCGGGTAAGCCAGATTACCGTTACACAAACAATGAATATCCAGACAATCTCTCTAAGCATACAAATGGGGAGTAAAACAGCACAAGCACTGCACCAACAAACAGCATGGTTCACAAAATGCCCCCCCCCCGAAGGAAATGCTGTCATCTCTCTTAAGGGGGAGAAGACCAATCAGAGGACGACATAAATGAGTCTGCAGGAACCAATCAGCAGCAACCTGGGCAGACACACACAAACCAGCAGAACAAAACACAACAAAACTATAGGGTCGTAACAGCATGCTGCACAACTTCTTGTCCAGGCCCTTGTCATTTCTAGGCTGGACTACTACAATGCTCTTCTGGCTGGACTTCCATCAAGCACAATCGTAATTAATTTGAAGATTAAAGCTCTGACAGACAAGTGACCAACGCACGAGTCTCTGGTTTTGGTTACACATTCTTTGGAGGAAAACGAGAGGATTATGGTCAGTGTATACAGCAATGGGTTTTGGACTAGAACCAATATATACTTCAAAATGTTGTAGAGTCAATAAAGGAGCTAGGGCTTCCTTTTCAATAGTACTATAGTTTACTTGATGACGGTTAAACTTTTTAGAGTAGTAACATACGGGATGTCGACTCCTTGGTCATCTTCTTGTAATAGGACCGCACCCGCACCGTTTCCACTGGCATCCACTTCAAGTTTGAAGGGTCGACTGAAGTCAGGAGCAGCTAGAACAGGAGAACTACATAACAGACTCTTCAAAGAGACAAATGCATTGCTGGTGCGTTTCTGAGCCCAAAAGCTAAGATCTTGTATTGAAGGAAAGCATCTGGGGTAGCAAAGGCTGAAATCTCCGAAGCACGCTCAGTCAGCGGCACCTGCCAATAACCCTTAAGTAGATCTAGCTTAGTTACGAACTTAGCGCTGCCAATTCGATCAATATAAAACTAACAAAGAAAAAAAATGTCTGCACACAATATTAGCTATTTGGATTTTTTTGTGGAGCTCTAATTTCAGCCAAGCATAATTTTTTGGTAAACACATAAACACTCATGTTCCCAAATCTCCTTGGGTGTTCTGGTTATTCCACATAAACTTGAGCAACTTTTCAGACAGGGTTGAGAACACAGATGGTTTTCAAAACAAAACTTTGCATTACCAAATTAGGATTTTCATGGCTGACAGTGTGGCGTTATTGTGATGGTAAGGGGTGGATTTGGTCTCCTGAGTTTAGCGATGGCTGCAGGAAACATTACAGTCACTGAAAATCTCTAAAAAGGTTTTTTTTTTTTTTTTTTAACCCTAGC
>NW_015540886.1:1089945-1100463 GCF_001515605.1 Sinocyclocheilus anshuiensis
TAGCATCACAATCAGTATACATGTACCTGAAATAGGGATGTCAGTTTTCGATAATTTCCATGATTGATCGTCGTTAACCAAAATTAACCATCAATTAATCGTTAACCGTAATGCAGCAAAATGCGTCTATTGCAGCTGCACGCAGTCACTGGCATGACAGGATGTGCAAAAGCCACTCAAAAAAAAAAAAAAATAAAACGCATTCTCAACCGAATTAGAGGTTTTAGTCTGAATAAAAATGTTAGTAGCAGGATTGTAAAATGAATAGATGTGATTTGATAAAATGAAGAGAGTGCGCCGTATGTTTGATATCATTTTACTTTGTTGACTGTTTCCTATCCCGTCATGGAGACCGCTGAACGCACCTCTTTAAATGGTTTCGTGGTGCTCGTTACTGTATTTTAAAACACTATTGCAATGTTTTCAACTGACATTATGGCATTTAAATTAAAATTATCCCAAACGTAACTGTGGCGTGTGTGGCTGTGCTGCACAGTCAGTGAATCGCTTCCATTGGCGCTACTGCAGCAAAACACACTGCTGCTCACATGAAACATTTTTGTGTGAGTATTATGACCAGTACTTAATTTGATCCTGCTGGATCCTGTTCCGGAAAATGTCAGATTTTGAATTTTTGCGTTCCAGTAGGCCTATTTGTTTTTAAACATCCGGCATTTACAGTGCATTCTCAGATCATCCTCTTCACATGAGCAAAAACGTCCTTGGCATAACAAGCAGTGTGGACCGGTATACTACGGTCTATTTAAACTCAGCAGTTTAACCTTTTATATGTTTGGTTGACTGTATTTTATTTTGATAATGAACAGACTGCGATGTAAGTTTGAATTGCTAGAATATGTGGGGTATGTGCGCGCGAGGTGCCGGCGCGATCGAACAGCTGAAACATAAAAAAACTAAATTTTTGGAGTAAGATATAATCCGCAAAAGTGTTTACTTTTATTTTTGCACACTCACAATAAAAACAGAAGATTTGTGCTTTTGTAAAATAAAGCAAACAAACAGAATGCGCATTGCCATCCTTTCCTTTCCTTTCCGTGAACTTGTTTATGGAGCGCCATGCCACACTTCTGTTTTAAATCTGTTAGCTTAATTATTTACGTCAGATATATTTTGCATATTTTTTTTTATGAAAACAAATTGTTAATTTTATTTTAGGCCTATTACTTACATAGGCTATACATTTTCCTTAAAGCATCGTTTAGCTAGTTAGGTCCATGCATAAACTTGTGAACGATGCTCTTAGTTGTGGCATCACCGTTTAGTGACATCATTGAATGCTCCGGGAAAAAGTATCGTCAGTGTCGGTCACAGCGCCTTTTAATTGCTGTTTTGAATCCAGCAATTATTTATTTACAAATTATAAGCTCTGATTATGACAAGTGTGGTATAAAATTTTTGTTTATTAGAGGAATAATTGGTTAGCTGGAAAATGTTACATCGCAACCATGATTTTGGATGCCGTTCGAGCCTATATAGCCTACATTTACACGGCTTTGTTCTGGTTTGCCGGTTGGTCACGAATTTCCACAAATTCAATAATATTTAGGCATTGTTTCTTTTCCTAAATCCTCACCGTCTAACCCTCTAATTTCGCAGGTTTATTTTATTGTCATTCACTTTTTAATCACTGTTTTCGCATCTAAGGGAAATGAAAGATTTCATGGCCATGAGTTTTCGCATCTCTTACTGTGGTAAACATGCGGGAATAGAGATGAAAGGTTTCATGGCCGTGAATTAAGAATTTGTTCGATTTATTAATTTGTTCCCTAATTTAAGTTAAATCATGGGTTAAGGAACAAAATTAATTATATATGGACAGTGGCCACAAATTAATAAGTCATAGGAACAAATTAACAAGTTGTAGGAATGAATAGCCCATCTGTCCTGTGTCCCGCAGCCCTGCAAAGCGCAGAGGCCGATATGAAACAATTGAAATTACTCTTACTACATTTCTATTGCATTCCATGTTGAAGAACTTTGTGTTGTTTTTATTTTAATGTACTTTTAAAGTTTAAATCACATCAGAAGCTTAATTTGTCATTATGAATGAATGATGATGCATTTATATACCGTCACCGTCACTCACAGCTGCTCGCCCGTGATTTGCGCATGAGCCGCAAGAAGCCCAAAATTAAACTGCTTAATCGACCATCGATAGCTTTAATCGATTGCATCTCTTTTGGACAATTAATCGATCGTCGATTAATCGTTGACATCCCTAACCTGAAACCAAGATTTTCAAGTCCTAATTTTACAGCTTCTGCCACGCACGCTTCGTTTGCTTGGTAGTTTGTCCCTCTCTACAACTCAAGCTATTCAGTTGCTCCCAAAAGGTAATGAACCGGTTAGTGTCTGCTCTCTAATAAATTAAGTTTTTAAGCAGCTCTTGTTCTCAGTTTAGGATGCTAATGGATAAATGTAGAGGTCATGTTCGATTACAGTCACAGAAAGCGGGAGCCCATAGTGGAATTGAATGAAAGAGTAATGAAGTAGTGTTTTAAGGGATCAGAAACCGGATTGGCTCGGTCCTGGAGCTCAGCACAGCGTGTTCGACACTGGGGAAAGCACGAGCCGAGGGTTATCTTTAATTGATGCACTAAACCCAGAAACTCCACCAAAAGACAACACAACAGCTACAACAGTGTTTTCGAGAGAGAAAATAGAGTCAGAGAGGCGATAGCGGGAAAGTAACGGAACAAAGAATGCAAAAAAAATTAGAACAGAGAGTGCGAGATGCGAATAAAAAGATTACGGAGAGAATAGTTTTTCTAGGGATTCGGGGACATTCTAGAATGCTTAACGTGAAAAACGCTTAACGTGGCTTAACGTACGTCAACAACGACCAGGGAAACCCACATTTTTGTCAAACCTTACTTGTAATAAACACTAACTACTGTTAAAAGAACAAGCCCTTACTCCACAGATAAAGTGAATAATATCACGTTAAGCGCTTTCTCCCCCATAGAAGTCCATTATAAGGAAACAGCTTAATGTGGTTTAACATACCTTAACAACAACTGGGGAAAACCAAACTTCTGTCAAATTTTACTTATAATAAACACTTTCTGCTGTCAAAAGAACGAGCTCTTTTTATTCAGCGTATAACGTGAATAATATCACGTTAAGTATTCTCCCCCATTGAGGTCCATTATAAGGAAACAGCTTAACGTGGACGCATCAACGAACTGAGATCATTGTAATTTTGTTCAGTTTAATTTTGTAATAAGCATGGAAGTAAAGACAGGTACAGGTTTCTCCTGTCTCAGCTCATTATCTCTAATGATCACGCCCTCGCGCAGAGCGATATTCATATGGCAATGATCTACTCGAGCCATGCGAACAGGGTCACCGCCCCAAAACAATGGGACAACAAAGCGTTCATTGTCAAGTTTATTGATTTGTCTGCGCTTTTGGATCATAACACGTTAAGCTGTTTCCTTATAATGGACTTCTATGGGGGAGAAAACGCTTAACGTGATATTATTCACTTTATCTGTGGAGTAAGGGCTCATTGTTTTGACAGTAGTTAGTGTTTATTACAAGTAAGGTTTGACAGAAATGTGGTTTCCCTGGTCGTTGTTTACATACGTTAAGCCACGTTAAGTGTTTTAGAATGTCCCCATGGACGGTTTGTTGTTTTCTTCCCCCATGTGCTCTGTGTGACCTAGTTTTCCGTCTATGTCTGATAATTGTTATTTGGTTCAGGTGTGTCTTGTTAATTATCTTCAGTCTGTCCTGTGTTCCCTCGTCCCTACGTGTGCAGCCTGTCCGTCCTGTGTTTGTCCTATTGTGGATTATTAAAGACTGCAGCAAGTGTTTATTATAAGTAAAATTTGACAGAAATTTGGTTTCCCCCGGTCATTGTTAAGGTACGTTAAACCACGTTAAGCAGTTAACTTATAATGGACTTCTATGGGGGAGAAAGCGCTTAACGTGATATTATTCACTTTATCTGTGGAGTAAGGGCTCGTTCTTTTGACAGTAGTTAGTGTTTATTACAAGTAAGGTTTGACAAAAATTTGGGTTTCCCTGGTCGTTGTCTACGTACGTTAAGCCACGTTAAGTGTTTTTCACGTTAAGCATTTTAGAATGTCCCGGGATTTCGCAATGACAACTCTGTCGTGTCAGATTAAGTACGTGGGATGGAAGATTCATGGCTGCGTGGTGATCAAGGCTGAGATTTGTGTGTTAATGTGCGGCTTAGCAGGACCAACGCTTTCAGGTTGCTGTGGCGGGGCTCTGATGAAGAGCCACCGTGGCTGATGGGAAGGAGTGAAGATGGCCGCCCTGGGGTATACACCAGTAGCATTAAGCCTGATGGATATGGTGCCCCTCACAAGCTCTCAGTACAGAGAGAGAGAGAGAGAGAGAGAGAGAGAGAGAGAGAGAGAGAGAGAGAGAGAGAGAGAGAGAGAGAGAGAGAGAGAGAGAGAGAGAGAGAGAGAGAGAGAGAGAGAGAGAGAGAGAGAGAGAGAGAGATAGAGAGAGTGCGGAAGAGAGATTTCTTCTTCATTTGTCATTTCTACAGTTTCACTGTCTAGAAGTGTTTGAAATTAACCTCATAAAAAAGAATCCAGGCTGGTTTAATAAAGGTTTAAAACACAGTACGATACATAACTACATAATTGTGTGTTTGCATAAACACCGAAACTTACATTATTTACATATTGACAGCATCCAAAGCATTTTATGTATAAACACCTGTGTACAAATATTCACAAATCATTTTAGGTTCACAGAATATTTAATTAATGGAATGCATAGGTAGATTTTTATTGTATTTAAATGTTTAAAAAAAATAAAACAAATAGTACATTGTGATGGATATTATTGTCACAGTATATTAATCTGCCTATTATGTTTGAATTCAGCTATACAAATATATTTCTGATATGAATATGATATACAAGATTTGTAAAGATGTTTACATTTTTTAAACTGAACACACTGTAAGAAAGATTCTGTCAACACACTACCGTTTAAAAGTTTGGGATTGGGAAGATTTTTTTTTTTTTTGAAAGAAGTATCTTATGCTCACCAAGGCTGCATTTATTTGATTAAAAATATAGTAAAAACAGTAATAATGTGAAATACTATTACAATAAAAAAAAAAACTGTTTTCTATTTTAATATATTTTCAAATGTAATTCATTCCTGTGATGATTTTTTTCAGCAGCCATTACTTCAGTATTTCAGTGTCACACGATCCTTCAGACACCATTCTAATATGCTGATTTGATGCTGAAGAAACATTTCTAATGATCATTATTACATATAACAGCATTTATTTGAAAAGGAAATCGTTTTTGTTGGCAGGCAGGCAGGCAGAAATAAATACAGATATAGAAATATCAGGCAGTTCTTGTCATTTTCATGTGACTAAAGAGTGATTATTCATGACATTTATAGCTTAGGTGATTGGCTAAAACAAGCTGCAGAACAGAACACACAGTACACTTTCCTGGGAAATCAACCTACAAATGGATCCCTTTCATTGTCCCTGCATATTAAGCTGGTACAGGATAAAGTATTGTAATGTCAAAAATTACAGCTATAAGTGACTCCTGAAGTGTCAGCAATGTATTTTTAGCATATATTGTAAAGGTAAGGTTACACAGGGTCCCAAGGTTACCTAATCACTGTCTAACATGAACTCACAGTGTAGGCCGTCGCGCTCCTTGGATTGACTTTGCCTTGAGAAAAACTTCCATCCTCCTAAACAGACAAATTGAGCTTATGAACAGCTCAAGTCAAAACGAAGAGCAGACAAGATGAACCCTAACCACCACAGTTCCACAAAGTTATATCCTGAATGACCACCGGCTAATTGTGTGAGTTTGAGTGTCTGCATGTACCAGCAAGCTAAATAAATGAGGATACTGAGTGGCAGATCGCGCTCTGCTGTATATATCTGTCTGTCTGCTCGGCACAGATTGTTTTTTGGAATTGCTGTCACACTCGTTTATTCTCTCTGTCTCTTTCTCTCTGGGCTGTGTAAATGTGGTATTTGTCTGTGTGTTGACACTAATTGGAGAATAGCTTTAGGCCTCCCCTGGGCACTAGCCTCTGGAGCGCAGCTTTAATTTGTGGCATCTTAAGAAAGTTAGAGAAAGGGGAAGATGGGAGGAGAAAGAAAGAGGATGAAGAGAGGGGAAGAATCAAAAAATGGAACAAAAGCGAGGAGGGGCGACGAGACAAGAGGTGAAGGCTTGTGAGTGAAAAGGAGAACTGAGATTATGTTTCAAGTCTTGTGTCCAAGTAAGCCTTTGCTTATTTTTCTCTGCACAAGGTAAGACTATTCTTATACAAATTGGTAGATTTTATAGTTCTGTTGTGATGCTAAAAGTGTCAGTGGTTTGTATTTGAGTGTGTGTGAGTACAGGAGTGAAAAAGAAAAGAGATCAAGACATTTGAAATGGGCACTTGAGAGAGTGATATGAGTTATTTTGAGATGAGGGAGGTCTTATGTAAATGCTGGTGGTGTATATGCCTAATTTATGATAGGGGATGTCTAAGAGGGTGAATGTAGGCCAACATTGCTTCTGCATGACCAAACCACACTCAAGACCATAGAACCACCTCATACACACAAACACATTTGTTTTTCTATCATGGTGGAGACACACAGGGTATTAAAAATACAGAGGTCCAAAAACTGAGCTTGCTATTTAGGAGGCTTTGGGGAAATTTATTGAGTTCTTTTAAAACCATGTCAGTCTTTTCAAGTAGCGGAAAATTTATATTTATGTTCAAATGTCACCTACCTTAGGATGGGGTCCAAATTTGAATGCATTTCTGGTAAAGTTCCTTTATGTAATAATCTTTGGTCCTAAATGTGATAAAGGCCACAGATACAATAGAGATTATTATTATTATTATTATAAAAACAGACCTATAATAGAGTCAAATTGAGTAGAAAATATATTCAAATCTTATCATGTGTTTCTTTAAAAAATAGCATTTTGGTTTGCTATCACATAATTGTAAGTAAATGGTTATAGGCTGTAGAAATGGAAGTATAGGCTAAATCAGTCTGAAAAATTGGAACTTAAAGAAGCCCAATTTATAATAAAATTACTGTCAGATTTTATTCCTAAATTTGAAATGAGTTATGTTGAAATGTACAGTAATTTAGTTAAAATAGTAAGTTAGACTTTGTTACTTCCCGATTTAAGTAGATACAGTAGGAGCCGTATATAGAAAATAGCTGGCCAGAGACATTACCGAGATGGCTGCCAAGTAATCTAATTTGCCTTAAAGGACATTTGGCTATATTTGTATCAACCTAACCCTACCACTAAAGTTTAATTTTTTATTAGTCATGTACTTGGCCCAAAAAAAAAAAAAAAAGTCTAGGTATATAAATATGGCTCCTAGTGTATCTACTTTGAAAAATAAAAAAATATAAAAAAGCAGCCCACTCCAGATGCTGTACATCACAAAAAACAAAAACAACAAAAAAAGCACACTTCATACCTTCTAAATCCAGAAAAGCTTACGTTTCAATCCCATATATTCCAAAAATCCCAAAACACATCACAAACTACCTCACCTGCACAACCTAAAGCATATCACATTATTAAAATAAACTGTGTTGTTAATAAATGTGAGGCCTTAAGAAAATTATGACATTACTTAAGAGGGCAAAGGATACAGCATGAAGGTTTCCATTTTGAGACTTCTCCACTCTTTCTCTCTCTCTCTGTCCTTCGTTCTGTCTAAGTGTGTTCCCCTGAAGGGGCTTCTCTTGCTCCTTGGCGAGGGGCTAATTTAGACGCCTCTAATCAATATGCTCACAACTTATTTAACTAATGAGCAGTGCTTGCCATTGGGGAAGACATTTGGAGGACCTGCTACACAGCCAGAGTTTCCAGTGCTTAACCACTGCATGTCTATGATTAAAACTGTTGCCCAGGGAAGAATCAACTAGTTATTAAAATACCCCTCAATATATAAAAATATAAAATGCTGCACTGCCTCATGCTGCCTGCAGTGTTTCAAATGATTTTGTGAATTTATGCAGAGAGCACAAATATTTAATTGACTTCAGTGGCATGAGAAATTAAAAATACTGCAGGTCACTTGGAAATGATTTTTTCACTCTACATTTGAAACTGCTGTCAACATTTGAATTATCACAGGCTCCTTCTAGGGACTCCTTCAAAGTCTTCATTATGTATGGACTTTCATATATATATATTTTTTTTTTAAATAATTTAATTTCAAATTAATTTCATGTCCGCTAAATCATTTTAGCATATATTTGCACTCAAATCTAATAACAATTAACAGTGTCACAGTGACTTTACACAAAGCAGAACTGTTGAAAAACTATTTTCTACTACATGCTACATGGACCCTATAAAGTACTGAACTGAACAGAATAATGTATTTTCCATAGCAAGAAGGAAAAAAATCTTCAGGTGTGGAATTCTTTGCTTCCAAGTTTAGTGGCCATATAATCTATACAATGACACGTGTCAAACCCCATGAAATGTCGACCTTGGCGACCAGAAAAAAGGTGTAAAAGGACAGGCAAATGAAAGACCAAGACGGAGAGAGGAGAGAAGGAGAGTGAACACAAAAGCTGAGAACAGAAAATAGTGTTGACAGAAATAGAGTCAATAGAAAGTGCTGACCACGAGACATGATTTTTTTTTTTCACGGCGCACACGTCGGCACTTTCTTCAGCCTTATGGATCTGATGCGCATGTAAAACGCAGAGTTATATACTTAAAGTTTTCCCTTCCAACACAACTCTAGTGAAAAGTTTGAGAGAGTTATACGTACTGAGCTCATGCAATCAACTATGACACACATTCACAACACAGAGTGCCAAGAAGAGGTGAAAGCAGGTAAGGAGGACACAAGATATGAAAATTAAGAATTACTCTCCTGCCGAGACCCCTAATTGCCATCACTCAAAGCAATTCTTCATTCCAATAAGTGTAACCCCCTTAAATTAGACATAAACAGGAGGGAGTTCATTAAAGCCCAAATTAGCATTTGAGGTCATTATGATCAAAGCATTTTAAGATACGACTACATTTAGATTTTTTTTTCAACCTGGCTCAGTCTGTTTGATTAGGAAAAGAGGAGTGAAACAAGTCAACCTGTCATTTTGCATACAAAGAAATGTTTTGGAATTTCTCTTTGAATGTTTGTTTTAAACAGGTTTCTATGCATGTACAAGCAGAAAGATGGGGGCTCCGATTGGCTAAATTAAGATGGGGATCGATTGGAGATCATAACTGACCAATTCTGATAAAGCATTCCTGTTCATTTTTGTTACATTTTCACTGAATTTGTATGCTATGAGTAACAAAAATGCTTTCAACATTTCAAACAACAACAACAACAATCTGAATTTTGACAAGGGCTCTGTTCACACTGTCAGCGTCTGGGATCAACAATGCATGTACTTAAATGCGTGAGTCTCGAAATGTCCTTTTCACACAGCAGCTTACAGTAGAGGCTCAAAAATTGCCTGTAAGAATGCACAATTAAAATCCAAAGTGTATTCTATTTGTGACTATTACCTGTAACCATAGCACAGTGACTGAAGTAAATATCAAAGATGGTGACATCCAAAACTGCTATTTAAATTTTGACGACAGCTTTTAAACCTCAGTAAAGAGCAGAGCATCTGAATTGCACACAGACCACAAAACTGTGTGGAGTTGCTCCAATGAAGGACAGTGACCAGATCTAAACCTTCAGATGCCACACAGCTCAAATCTCTGTCTCTGTAAGTTAAAGAGAAAAAAAAGGTGCAACACACTAGATCCATCTGTGCAGTTATGTGCACTGTATAATATGGAAGACAACTAGTTGTCAAGTACGGTTCTGTACATACAGCAAGTCTTCGCCTACTGTTCTGAGTCCAGAAAATGTATGGGTGTTATTTCAGTTATAGAATGTGGTTGTTGCTCATGTAAATAACCAAACAGTGTGTGAACACAACCATATGTGACTCAAATTAATGACTGAAATTCTGGACTGACAACCATATTCTGCTGTTGTGTGAACTTGGTCAAGTTGTCTAAACGTCTAAAAGGAAGTAATTATTAGAGCCCGACCGATATATCGTTTTGCCGATATTATCGGCCGATATGAGCCTGTCGCCGATATATCGGTATCCCATTGTTTGCTACTGGTGACCTGGATGAAACGCTTTAAAGCTTAAGTCTATGGAAAACCATTGAAACTTGGAACGGCAATATCTCCGTAACGGCGCGGCGAATCCGCACCAAATTCTGGGGATCTCTTAAGCTTGAGGAACCCTCTCGAACGTGAATCGAGTGTATGTCTCGAGGCCCTCTTTCGAATGAGACCACCCCCGCGTGGATAGCCCCCGGGGTTCGGGAGTTACGGCTGGTTAAATTCGCAGTCCGGCGCCGACCGATCTAGCGATTCCGGGGGGCTACCGACACGCGGAGGGTGGCGTTCGAGAGGGCTCCTCGAGCTGAAGGGATCCCCCGAATTTGGTGGAGATCC
>NW_015540886.1:1100565-1122118 GCF_001515605.1 Sinocyclocheilus anshuiensis
TCAGATAATATAATGGCGTTTTTTTAAGAATTACAAATAATCTGATTTTGTAGTTTGATAATGAACACATTGCAACCATGCTTGGGACAGCCCACATAAGCGAGCAAAAATGCTTTACATGTTTTGAAATAATAATTTCTAAACATTAAACATTGACTGTCAGTCTTTATTCACCTGTTTCTCGTTTCTCAGAGAGGGCTCCTCGAGCTGAAGGGATCCCCCGAATTTGGTGGAGATCGCGTTCGCGAGATAGTGACACCAGTCAACACTTTCCCTTCAGTAAGGAGGTTTCTTGTTCAGGCAGCATTCACGCGTTGTCTTATTCAACCGTAAGAGGCCTGCGAAGTGGCCTTCACATGAAATTCCGTCATGATTCTAGTTCCAAGGGAACGTACACGTTACATTCAAAGGGTATTAAAGTGCGCGAGACGTGAATTTATATTGTATTTATTTACAGAGGTATATTATGTCACACTTCACACTTCTCTAGTAAGTTTCGTCTGTGTGTGAAGACATAGTGTATTCTATATATAGTACCAGTCAAATGTTTGGACACACGAATGGGAAAGTGTCCAAACTTTTGACTGGTACTGTACTATAATATACACAAAAAATATCGGCCGATGTATCGGTATCTGCCTTTTTTTACTCCCTAATATCGGTATCGATCCCAAAAAACCCATATCGGTCGGGCTCTAGTAATCATGTCTGAAAACACTGTAGCAGTTCTGGAATGCACAGCCCTGTATATATTTATGTATAGGGCTATACAGGTATCTATTGGATGCACCATGTCACGGCCATTCAAAGAAAAAAAAAGTATTACTGTGACTTCAAAAGTCTAAGTGAGAACGCAAGGTTCAAAGTTACATTTTTATGACTTTGACACTTACATAAAGTTTTGCACTAAACTTAAACATGAGCGGGTTTAGCAGGAATCAATTTGTCAGAAACTCAGACATATACAACATTTTTATCGTACTGAAATCAATTAGATTCCACAGTATATACATAACAGCAAGGCACTGTTATTCCTCCTTAGGACACCGCTTTCTGTGAATCTACATATGTTAAGACTTCACAATAATTAACAAGAGCCGTTTAGGTTAAATTAATAATGTTTTAGCAGCATCATATGACCCCTTTGACTTACACTCAAAGAAAATTCTGTAAAAATAAGCCCAATGTACATTTGTAATATGAGGGAATTTTCTGTATTGGTGTTTAGCCCATATTTTGAATTATGCATTGCATTGTGTTGAGTTTTAAGGTTAATGGAAATGTCTATAAATGTAGAGGATAATGTCCTTGCATTAAATCAGTACCCTCTTTTTCAGTTATGTTGCTCATTTGAAGAGAAATGAAATGAATGAAACGTGTTCTCATCAACATGAAAAAAGATACAATCACATTTATCTTAATAAAAATCGTTTGCACAGTAGAATAGAACACCTCCTATAATTTGATGATAGATAAATGATGATTACAAACATTTGGAGGATTTACTTGGTGAGATTATATGCAGATTATATCCACCCTGCACTGTCATACATCTTCTCAGCACATGAAATATACGCTCCATCAAGTCTAAAACAAGCTTACATTAAACATTGTTGTCACGCACAGCTTGGCAGCACTTTAAGGATGCCATCGCACCTTTCATTACCAACTACGCTCATGTAAAGAAAATCTCCAACAAAGAGGGAATTTCTTCCTTACATATCCGCCTGTGATAAAATATGTGTTACAATATTCTCCAGTCTCAGCAGCGGCGCCGAGACACTGCGCTGTCATTTTTCCGGCACAAACGGCGTGCACTCTGTTTTAATCATAGCTTTCTCCGAGCAGGTCTTAATGCACACTGTTCGAACCCTTTCTTGACTGGCATGCATGTCGTGGGGAGAGGCAGCTTAGCAAGTTCAGAAAGGCCAACTATTAAGTGTGACAGGCTAACTCTTCAAAGAGCCTGCATCTCGTTAGAGCTCACCACGGGAGTCGGAAATAAATAAATAACCTTTTTATGAAAAAAATTCAACACTCCAACATCTAGTTTGTCTAACAATGTGCCTACTGCCTGGGTTTTAAAAGATTAAAATGTCTCTTTTCGCCTTCTTTTTTTGTTCCTATCTCATTAGCACACGTCTTTCGTGACTTATCACTGTCGAGTGTATTTGGAAATATTATATTTCATACGGAGGGTTAATAATTTGCAATCCTTTAAGAGAATCCACCACACAAAGACATGTGAAATGCAAATATACCTTTTTCATACCTGTTTTTTCCTTGGCTGTGGCTGTAAACTCAATTTTAACAGCCAATAACTCATAAATGAATGACATACAGAGCAAATATATTGCTCTTCAGCAGTAATTACAGGGCAAGAGCCCAGATAAGCGGCATGCTGACCTGAACCTCCTGGGAGGAAAAGATGTGTTTTTCCCTTTATTTGGCAGAGGAGTCAATCAGTGGCACTAGTCGGAAAAGAAGGCCGTCAGCAGGGCCACTTCAGGTTACACCTGTGGGTTTGTGTTTGCTTGGGGGAAAAATAATAAGAGCTGCTGATGTAGAAGTTCCCAAATGGACGTTTTTTTAAAGATTTCAACAATGCAAAACTGTGACCATGTGGCCAATAAACGTCTAACTGATTTAGCTTTTAGCATTCACACTGATTAAAATAGGAATCTGACCAAATGTTCAATATGGTAACTTAACTTTGTAATGACGCTCTAACAAGCTCGAATTTCAGTGCAGTCAAAAAGTCAAACGCCACATCAGTGGCTGCTGGTGCACTGAAATTAAATGGCTCACAGCTGTGTTTAGCAGAATTATTGCTCTCTGTGTTCGTAGCCTTGCTAAAGGACACACTGAATGGGAATAGCCTGCACATGTGGGGAATTATTGACTGAGCGATGGTGGCATTTACCTAGTTTTAATTCACATTAAAAATGGCAACAGACCATGTTGGACAGCATGAAAGTTAATCCGTTTTAAGTGTGTGGACCGTGAGGTGGTGTGTGTTCGTGTGCGAGTCGGTCGGCAGTGTGTGTTTGTTGAGTACCTTATTGTCATCCTGTCTGCGAGGTGGGAAATTACTGGTAGCTTATATCCATGGTGTGGAGCCGTGGCGGATGGAGAAAAGTCTAGTTGCTCTTCAGAGGAAACTGCTAATGCCAACTGTGTGTAAGGGAGGATTAGGGACCAAATTGATGATTAAGAAAATGAATGTGGCAAGATCGCAAGAAGAAAGCTCAACTTAAACACCAGTGCTGTTTTAGTTCTCAGACAAGCTCACAGTGTTTTTTTTTTTTTCCTGCACGCATGATTACAATGACTAAGACTGGTGTACTGGGGATTTAAGTTCTTGTTACCTGTATGTGTCCGTTTGTACAGTATGTGTGTATTGTGGAAGAGATGAGAGACTGAAAGTGGGATAAGAACTTTCCTTGCAAAAAGAAAAAAAGATGATAGTGGTACAATAGTAAAGTATCAGTATCAGATTACTATGGCACTTTGGAATCTTGGAGGAGTACTACTTAAAGTGGTTAAAATAAAGACAAGCCATTTTAACTACCATTTTAAAGTAGTTAAATACCCAGAAAGTTACTAACAATTTAAATATATAAAACTATCAAATTATATCATTTATTTTTCCATTCAGATCAGTATTTATGTGACACAAAAACATATTGTTTTTAATTATGACAACATTAAGCTTGCATTTTAAACAGAGATGGACGGCAGCATTTCACTATTTTGATACAAAAGGCTAAATGTCCAAAATATATAAATTATATTTATATATATACACTGAACAAAATTATAAACGCAACACTTTTGTTTTTGCCCCCATTTTTCATGAGCTGAACTCAATAACTTTTTCTATGTACACAAAAGGCCTATTTCTCTCAAATATTGTTCACAAATCTGTCTAAATCTGTGTTAGTGAGCACTTCTCTTTTGCCGAGATAATCCATCCACCTCACAGGTGTGGCATATCAAGATGCTGATTAGACAGCATGATTATTGCACAGGTGTACCTTAGGCTGGCCACAATAAAAGGCCACTCTAAAATGTGCAGTTTTATCACACAGCACAATGCCACAGATGTCGCAAGTTTTGAGGGAGCGTGCAATTGGGATGCTGACTGCAGGAATGTCCACCAGAGCTGTTGCCCGTGAACTGAATGTTCATTTCTCTACCATAAGCCGTCTCCAAAGGCGTTTCAGAGAATTTGGCAGTACATCCAACCGGCCTCACAACCGCAGATCACGTGTAACCACACCAGCCCAGGACCTCCACATCCAGCATCTTCACCTCCAAGATCGTCTGAGACCAGCCACCCGGACAGCTGCTGCAACAATCGGTTTGAATAACCAAAGAATGTCTGCACAAACTGTCAGAAACCGTCTCAGGGAAGCTCATCTGAATGCTCGTCGTCCTCATCGGGGTCTCGACCTGACTGCAGTTCATCGTCGTAACCGACTTGAGTGGGCAAATACTCACATTCGATGGCGTCTGGCACTCATCAAACAGGAGTTCCCTGAAGAACCTCTCAGAAATAGGGCTGACTTGTCTCCCTGTATCCAGCAGACAAGCGGCACTCAGCCCATTTATTTTGAGATTAACAACAGGACATTTTCCCACAGCAGTTTCAAGTAGTCTATCACGACTAGTATCCACACTAGTTGAGCCAATCGACTGCCCTCGCATTGCCTGGCTGACAGCAACCGAGGGTGGGCGTTTCCCTGGGGTCCAGAGCCAGTAGCTTGCTCGGTAGCAGCCTGTTTGTTTCTTCTCACGCACCTCTTAGCAATGTGTCCCACACCATTACACCGGAAACAAATTGGCTGCCCATCATCTGTAAACCTTGGCTGTACCTTGGGGTTTGTTGGGTTACAGGCTCTGACTTGATTGACTTGCACTGTGTGGTGAGTTTCTCCACAGTTTGAGTTAACTCTCCTATAGCCCTTCCTTGTTCTGCTACGATTTTCAAAACTTCTTCAAGACTAACTGTTGTTGTTTCAGGTGCAACAGCAGCACACTGGGCCTCAACTGTCTCAGACACAACACTTCGATTGCTGATTACTTTTGGTACACGAGGCTTGTGATCTTCTAAAGAGCACATGAGAGCTTCATCTCGCACTTCAATAAGTGTTGACTCTGGCTTGTCTCTAACCAGCTTCCGAAGGTCTCTCCTAAGGCTAGCATCTCTAATGCCCTGAATGAATTGGTCTCGAATTGCCATGCTTGCATTTGCCATTGCATTTGCTGATTGTTTCTGAATGGAGTTCAGAATCTGGGGCAGTGCATGGGAGTAGGCACGAATATCCTCCCCTTCTATTTGTTTACGGCTATAGAAGGTTTGCAATAGCTGAGATACACTGAGCTTTTCTCGGAAAGCTGCTCTCAGATATTCAAAAATGTCACATGGGTGTTTTGGATCATTCCCCATTCGCAATCTGACCTCCTCTAAAGCTGCCCCCTTTAGAAGTGAGAGGACAAAGTCTAACTGGTCCTCTGTAGTCTGACTTCTAGCAGGTATCACCCTTATCACCCTCTCAATAAACTCGTCAACATCTCTCCCATCTTTGTTAAAATCACCACTGAACGGTTGTATGGGTTGTATGTTCGGTACATAAATATAAGACCTGGTTGGCTCTCTGCTCAAGTTAGCAAGTCTGTTCGCTGGACAACGGCACCCAGGAAGTTAGCCTTCACTCCGTGTTCCACAAGCACCTATCTTCACCTCTACCATATTTCAAAACGAATAAAAAATTGACCTATAGACTCCCAACAGTCAGATACCCCACTCCTGGTACCAAAATGTGGCCTATGGGTTGTAAGGAAGCAGCACAGGATATAAAAAATATATATTTTAGGGGTTTTTATTCTGACGCTCAGCTCTGCTTGCTGCTCAAGGGTACCACCAATATGGAGCTTGCTGAGGAACTCTTTCGAGCTGTTCTCCAATACCTGATCGCTTTTGGTGTTAACAGTGATTTCCTCAATATCAGCTACGCTGGAACTTAACCTCACATGTCTCATTTAATTTCAAACTCTCAACGTGAGTTACAGTCCCAAGCCTGGTGCGGGCCCACAACCAGATGTCCTCTGGGGAAAGATTCACCACCTGCACGGGAAACAACGGTTTCCTCATGGCTACCAGACAGGGAACAACAATCAATCCACCTGGTAACGGTACATTCAAGGGCTCTAGCAGGTAGTCAGATGAGCCATCACGTGACATATGTTTTGTGCTTTTAGCCATCACCGTCGCAACTGAGGAAGCAGGTATGTGTACCATGTCTTTTCCAGCTAAACGAACGGCTGTCCTCTTCTCTTGGCTACTGGCATGGTGCAGTTGTTGAAATGCCTCCCTCCAATTAGACTGCAATTTCCCACCAAGGGTGGTGTCAAACTCTGCATGTACTAGTTGTCTGCATCTGCTGATAATGTTCATGCCAATTAGCTCTGGTACAAGAGGGGAGTTCAGTGTGTCTCTGACTACGAGGAAACCGCATTCAGGAAGGGCAACACCCATGGTGGCAACTTTCAACTCAAGGTAACCGAGATAAGGTATGTCCAAACCATTGGCAGCAGTTATCTTCAGCCAGCCGGCTGTTGAGAGCATATCTTCATCCTCACCAAACAGGTGTTCCCTGAAGAACCTCTCAGAAATAGTGCTGACTTGGCTCCCTGTATCCAGCAGACAAGCGGCACTCAGCCCATTTATTTTGAGATTAACAACAGGACATTTTCCCACAGCAGTTTCAAGTAGTCTATCACGACTAGTATCCACACTAGTTGAGCCAATCGACTGCCCTCGCATTGCCTGGCTGACAGCAACCGAGGGTGGGCGTTTCCCTGGGGTCCAGAGCCAGTAGCTTGCTCGGTAGCAGCCTGTTTGTTTCTTCTCACGCACCTCTTAGCAATGTGTCCCACACCATTACACCGGAAACAAATTGGCTGCCCATCATCTGTAAACCTTGGCTGTACCTTGGGGTTGCGTTGAGTTACAGGATCTGACTTGATGCACTGTGTGGTGAGTTTCTCCACAGCTTGAGTTAGCTCTCCTATAGCCCTTCCTTGTTCTGCTACGATTTTCAAAACTTCTTCAAGACTAACTGTTTTTGTTTCAGGTGCAACAGCAGCACACTGGGCCTCAACTGTCTCAGACACAACACTTCGATTGCTGATTACTTTTGGTACACGAGGCTTGTGATCTTCTAAAGAGCACATGAGAGCTTCATCTCGCACTTCAATAAGTGTTGACTCTGGCTTGTCTCTAACCAGCTTCCGAAGGTCTCTCCTAAGGCTAGCGTCTCTAATGCCCTCAATTAATTGGTATCGAATGGCCATACTTTCATTTGCCATTGCATTTGGTGATTGTTTCTGGATGGAATTCAGAATCTGGGACAGTGCATGTGAGTAGGCACGAATATCCTCCCCTTCTATTTGTTTACGGCTATAGAAGGTTTGCAATAGCTGAGATACACTGAGCTTTTCTCGGAAAGCTGCTCTCAGATATTCAAAAATGTCACATGGGTGTTTTGGATCATTCCCCATTCGCAATCTGACCTCCTCTAAAGCTGCCCCCTTTAGAAGTGAGAGGACAAAGTCTAACTGGTCCTCTGTAGTCTGACTTCTAGCAGGTATCACCCTCTCTACTTCTTCAATAAACTCGTCAACATCTCTCCCATCTTTGTTAAAATCACCACTGAACGGTTGTATGTGATGTTCTCTCAGTACATAAATATATGACCTGGTTGGCTCTCTGCTCAAGTTAGTAATTACTGCCATAGTCTCCTCATGCTTTCTATTAAGTTCTTGAATTTGTTCGTGCATGTCATGCCTATTACTACTTGCACCAAGTTCATCCCCATACTCATCACCCTGTAAAACCTGAGCCTCATCTGATTGTGACATTTTATAAAATGTTCTTCAGTTTAACAAAATGAAAACAGTTGTTTTGGTCAAAAATAGTCTCTGAATCAGTTCAAAATCGTTTTAAAGTCAAAGGATATGTTCTCAACTGTTCATAGAATACTTCCGTCCTCCCTTTTAGACAGTCTCTTGATAGGCGTCTCCTCAGAAACCTCAGTGGATAAGGCACTCTTCTTCCTTTCACCTAGCAGTATCGTCACCTCACCAGGTCACCTCCAGCCGGCCGACGTCTGTTCACTGGACAACTGCACCCAGGAAGTTAGCCTCCACTCCGTTTTCCACTGGCACTTATCTTCACCTCTACCGTATTTCAAAATGAATAAAAAAATAAATAACCTATAGGCTCCTTACAGTCAGATACCCCACTCCTGGTACCAAAATGTGGCCTATGGATTCTAAAGAAGCAGCACAGGATACAAAAAATATCTTTTAGGGGCTTTATAGAGCACTAGTTTGCGTTCGCTGCTCTGCTCATTAGTGTTGGGTCGTTCTTGAATGATTCGTTCATTTTGAACGAATCTTTAATGTGACTCGGGAAGAACGAGTCGTCTCGGGGAGTGATTCGTTCAGTCGCGCATGCGCAACATCCTATAGGTTCTGTACTGGAATTAGTCAAGAAGTTCGAGTCTTCGGGTTTTTCGAGTCATTCGTTCATCACGTGACAGCCCCATAAGTTTAACAAATGCAGTCTGAGCCGGAAAGAGAATTGATTAGTTCATCTCTCGAGTCTTCGGGATTTTCGAGTCATTCGTTCAGCACGTGACACACCCATAAGCTTAACCTATGCAGTCTGAGCCGGAAAGAGACTTAATAATAATAACTCAGTAACACGTAACATTTAAATTATATTTTGCTAAAATAAACGAAATGACTCGAAAAAAGATTCGTTCATTTTGCTGAACGAGACTCAAAGGTCCGAGTCTGTAAAATGATCCGAACTTCCCATCACTACTGCTCATACTGAAATCCACGCAGATGTATTACATGCTGGAGCGCCGTAAAGCAAGTGTTGCAAACCCAGTATCTTAAAGGATCCACGCCCAATTTATGCTCAACGTTAAGTTTTGTTAATTTTCTCCACTTGGCTACAAATATTTGAGAGAAATAGGTATTTTGTGTACATAGAAAAAGTCTTAGATCTTTGAGTTCAGCTCATGAAAAATGGGGGCAAAAACAAAAGTGTTGCGTTTATAATTTTGTTCAGTGTATATATATAAATATACAAACACATTAATGTTTGAAAGAAATGTCCTATGTTCACTAATACTGCATTTATTTGATTAGTAATATGGTACAAACAACATTATTGTGAAATATTTTTAAAATTATTATTATTTTTTTTTTTCCAATTTTAATATATTTTAAAATGCAATTCATTCCTATGATGGTACAGCTGATTTTTCAGCAGCCATTACTCCAGTCTTCAGTGTCACATGATCCTTCAGAAATCATTCTAATATGCTGATTTGGTGCTCAAGAAATATTTCTTATTATAATCACAATTGAAACCCGTTGTGCTGCTTAATATTTTTGTGGAAACCATGATACATCATGATTCTTATTTTCAATATAATATACAAAGAAGTTGGCATTATTCTTAACACCTTATCCATGCACTAGAATCAGATGCACTGGGGGGAATCTATAGTAGCAATGACGAGGTACAATAGGAACCAGGTGCGCTACATGATGCACAGCTTGGATTGTTCCATTTAAAGGCAGACACACAATGAAAGACAGGAGGAGGTCTCTCTGTCATAGTTCCCGCATTTGTGTTATTGCCATAAAACAGACTGCAGTAATAATGATGCTTTTTCTCTGCATTCTCCATATACAGCCCAAACTGTAGCAATATGCACCCTCCTGAGCTTGTCTAAATCTAAAGTCAATCTGAACTTTGATCCATTTTTTACAGTTCCAAAATCAATCAGTCTTCCTGGAGTTTAAAAAACTCCAGTCACTCTACTGGAGAAAAAAAAAGCAATGGAAAATGAATCTACAGTGAGTCATTTACAATGCACAACAATATCAATTTCGAGATCTATGGTGACGCAGATTCAAAGTTAATGACCATTGTGACCTCAGAAAGCAAAGCTATAACACTGCCGCCAAATTGTATTTGAGAGGCGATAGTATATTACTTGTGAAAACAGCTATATGCTTCCACCCTGTCGTCTTTATGCGGCCTTTTATCTCCAGTAACAGAATGTTTTATTCCATTGTTAAGTTCTGACTCCCCTCACACACGCACACGCACACACACACGCACCGTGAAAGGCAATGCATTCAGCTAAAAAGCAAAGTCATTATCCTCCAATGGTGACAGCACTGTTTGAAAATGACATTGGATTTTAATGTGGTGCAAGTCAATTTCAGCGTATGAAAGGACTTGTGGAAAGATAATGCGGGGCCAATTTACACTCAATTGAAATGTGTGTTTCCTTTTGAATCTGCCCCAATTCCATCCTGGCCCAATGAACAGCTCGAGCGGAATGTGGGATGCTGTGCTGAGAGAATATCCACTGCGCTGTTACTAAGTCATTTGAAGATCGTGACATAGAATAACTGGCCTTCTGAGTCTTGGTTACTTTGCAAGGGTGAATCTATAAATGCAATATTCAGATTTCACAAACATAATTATGCCACAGCGGTTCAAAGGTTCCGCCATGTACACATTGGTTGCATGGCTTGTCTACCCTGCAATGTTAATGGCACACATATAATCAAGTGCCAAAAATATTTAAAATACGTTCATAAAATCGGACCGAGGGATGTGTTTACCAATGCAAATTTTAGTGCTAAAGGGTTTTTGCGTAGGTGCGTCTTATAAAATCTGTCAGCAGCCTTTCAGAACGGTCTATCTTTTCTGTCAGAAACATTCAATATTCAAACCCAAATTATACCAAAGTCAGTTATCAAGACTCCTTGACTTGACTTATACAGTATAATAGCAAACTATTTCTACACAATAGCATTTGCTTCCCGGTGGAAATCATTCATGGAAATTGATTCTAATCCAGATGCCAAGGTCAATACGAGACAGTTAAGAATATTTGTGGTTCTGAGAGCGAATAACTTTCTTTTCCCTGGGGCTTGTGTTTAGTTCAGATGCATGTTGAACAGAATTCAGATCTTTTTATCTTCTCAGACTTCTGGTCAACAGCAGAGACATTGTAGCCAGTCGCAGACCAGGTTGAAGCTCTTTGATATCCGTGCCGAGCTCATGGGGCCTCAACCAGAAGACCACCCACACCACAATGAGGCACAGACTCCTGAAAGAGGTAGAAGATTACAAATGACATATGCTCTTGAAACTTTTGTGTCACTTTTGATCATGCCAGAGATCAATGCACAGTGTAGTGCTTGACAGCCTCTTCCTTCTAATCAAGAGAAGAGAGAGTCAGTCCTCCACCCAGTTCCCTTTCCATCTCTCTACATTCATCACTCTTTCCACCATGTCCTTGTTCAATCCCCAAATCCTCTTTTGCTTTTCTTTTTAATGTCCCCCATCTGCTTCCTGCTGTAATGCTTCATGTCAGACACTTTTTTTTGGGTCTCGTCCTTTCTGAAATGCATGTCGCCATTGCTAACACCATTTTCCTCATTATTACCATCTCCATTATCTTTGTCCTCTGCTTTCTGGCTCTCATTGTCCCCCAGTGATGCTGTATGTTGAGCCAATGAGAGGCAGGGTAATTAATAATTACACAACAGACAAAAACTGCACTGGAAATGGAAAATTATAATGAATCCCACCATTTTATTCACCCAGAGACCTTCATAGCTCCATCTACAGATCCTGTGTGGATATGAGAGACACACTGGTTGTTTCATAGAGTTTATGGAACCAAATCAATACTCAGGATAAGATGTTAAGGGATTATTTGCTCAAAAAAAAAAAAAAAAAAATCTGTCACTCAAACAAAACATAAATAACATTAATATAAAAATTAAAATTAAAATAAAAAAGACCAAATAGATTTGGAGGGCCAAATTTACTGACCAACACAATGAGGTTTAATTAGCACCTCTACGATGATGACTAACAGTGTCGACGTCTTGATTATAAGTGTCTATTTTATACAGCCAACATGGATAAGCAACAACAGACAGACAATTTGGCACTGAACAGTGATCAAAATGAGTAGCAATATGTAATATTTCAGCCGAAAAATTCCAAGAGGTGCTCACTGCCAAAAAAAAGAAAAAAATTACTTTGACTGCCTTAATTTATTGCTTAAGCGCATGACAAAGAAAAGCATAAACACATTTGCCCAGTTACAAATTTAATGGTAACACTTTACATTTAGGTTCATTAGTTAACATTACTTAACTACTTCAGTTAACAAGAGAATGAACAATACTTCTACATCATTTATTAATCTTAGTTAATGTTAATTTCAACATTTACTAATGCATTATTAAAATCAAAAGTTGTGCTTGTTAACATGCGAATTAACATGAACTAACAATTAACAATTTTCATTAACTAACATGAACAAAGAATGATAAATACTGTAATAAATGTATTGTTCATTGTTTGTTCATGTTAGTTAATACTTTAACTAATGGAACCTTATTGTAAAGTTTTACTAACTTCCAGTTAGGTTTTGGTTTTCAGCTAATTTAAACTTTAATTTTGGTTTAGGTAAAACATAATTTTGTTGCCTCACTAGTTAACAAAAAGAAAGCAAAAATAAGCCCGCTGAGCTGTTGTATCTTGAAATTTAGAAATACTGCTATGAGCTAAACTCCAGAACATAAATAGTGCTTAAACATTCTGACCAATAAGGGAACAGTTAGCTAATATGTGACTTTTGTTGGTCTGTTTTGAAACGTTGCCTTGAATAATATCTTGCTTGTCAGCCATGGTCACCATTCACTTTCACTGTATGTATTGGATGCCTACATCATCTTTTGTGTTCTACAAAGGAAAATAAGTCATACAGGTTTTTGACATGATGGTGCATAAATGACAAAATTGCCATTTTATGAGGAACTGCTCTTGTAGTACCGCTTATGAACATTAAAATTAGATGATTTCATATCTCTGATTATGTTCACCTAAGAGATCTGTAACATTTTGAGGCTGACATGCATGCTAATGCAAGAGGCATGAGAGAAGAGTCATGAATTATACGAAAACGTCTTCGTCATTACTGTCATTGATTACACCAGCTGTTCTCATGTTGTTGAGCGGTGACACCAGCCCCCATTTGTACCTCTTCCATCATATTTAAACAGTCACTTAACAGGGCGGCTAGCATTCAAGGAGCATGATGTCCATGGAAACCTGCTCTGGTTGCGCACGCGTGTGTGTGTCTGCTCTCTGGCTGCCAGCTCGGTTAAGTGCCCAGCGGTGGCATGGATGAGTAGTCAGGTGTGAAATTACAAACTCTGCCCAGAATCCCATCAGCTGTTAATGCACACCCACACAGAGCAAATTGAACTACGGGCTCCACTCGCAACTAAACCAATATAACGAATCAAACGCCAAAATATCAACATCACTTCATTCTGAGACTTGTATAACAAGACCACGACAAACGCAGAAAAAATGCTTAAAGCTGATACAGGAATGAATTTGAAATTCATATACATGAATAAATTACACTTGTTCAGACTTGTCACAAAGAAATGGTGTTATGAGAAATATAAACACATATCAGTTCATATATGTGGACATTATACACATTATGTAGGCGACAAAAGGCTTGTTTGCACCTGCTTTTACTGCCTTCATATAATGTCGGAGCCCACATATCGAAATGAGCACATGAACACCACCACAATGTAATATTGGCAGATATACTCTGATTTTTTTTCTTTGAGCCTCAACTTTCTGAGATGAGACTGTGTCAATTAAAGCAATCAAATCTGCAAACTGTTATGCATTACAATAAAATTTAATATTGAATTGCTAATTTAATATTGAGTGTTAAAGGGGACATCAGATACCCATTTTTCACAAGTTGGTATGATTCTTCATGAAATGTCTGTAACATACTTTGGTTAAATCCTCATTCCTCAATGGTCATGTAAAACAATACTCTTTTTACCTTGTCAAAAACAGCTTTGTTCAGAGTGACCTGTTTCGGTGCATGTCTCTTTAAATGATAATAAGCTACTGCTCCAGCCCACTCTTCAGGGGGGCATGTGGACACAAGAAACCTGAATGTATCCGTATATGGCTTGGAGGTGGTCTTATTCAATTAGCTATCTATCTATGATACAGGCTGCAAATCGAAACAGCTCACTGGATGACAGACACAGTGTCATACACAGACAGCCCATAACGAACTGGCTGCGTGTTTTCTTTTCAGGTTTCTGAGCTGTCAGTCATGCAAAAAACTGCATGCAAAACTAAATCCACAAAAAAAAAAAGAAAAAAGTGAATATTTCATCCAATGTCCCCTTGGAAGTTTGCCAGAATATTTGAATCATTTGGGCAAGGGTTTTTCAGACTTTATATAATAATTTTTATTATTAAAGTCCTTTGTTGTTGTTGCTGAAAAAAAATAGGATGAGCGACCCATTTGCTAAAATCTGAAGCAGCTAAACACATATAAAACAATTAATACTGCCTGTGAAAAATATTAATATATGATATAAAAAAAATAAAGATACTGCATGTTGTTTCTAGAATGAAAAAAAAAACTGCCTATCAATTTTTTTTTCCGTTCAGACTAAAAAAGGTTCAAATATGCATATGGAAATCAAAAAGACCCAAAAATCATACCAAATGCACATCACATCAGAATTATGATTTCCAAACGTGTAAGTAAGAACAACATGCTAAAAAAATTGACTACGTAAAACTGAGACCAATAACACAAACAAATATTGAATATGAAAAACCTGAAACACAATGCTTTGGGGCGGTTTCCTGGACAGAGATTAAGCCTAGTCCTAGACTAAAATGGCCCTCTAAACCAGATTACCAGAAATCTGCTTTCTCTGTCATGGTTTTAAGCAGTCTTAGACTTAGACAGAATTTAATAGGCTGATTTCCGGGAGGAAGTCTAGAGCTACTTCCGGACTAAATCGAGGATTAATATAAACCTACCAGGAAGCAGGTTTAACTTCAGATTAATGTTCTGTTTCCAGTCTTTATATATCAAAATTATTGGCACCCTTGGTAGATATGAACAAAGAAGCCTGTGGAAATAAATCTGCACTGTTAATCATTTTGATCCTTTTTTTTTTTTTATAAATAAAATAATTATCTATCTAATGCCTGATAAGTTTGGAGAACATCTGACAAGATATCAGAGACCATTCCTTCATACAGAATCACTCCAGACCCTTCAGATTCCCAGCTCCATGTTGATACTCTCTCCTCTTCGGTTTTCTATAGGGTTCAGGTCAGGGAACTGGGATGGCCATGGCTGAACCTTCGTTTTGTGCTCAGCGACCCACTTTTGTGTTGATTTTGATGGTCCTTTTGGAACATTGTTCTGTTGGAAGATCCAACCACGGCCCATTATAAGGTTTTCTGACCCCAAGACTCAACTATGTTCTGCAATTCTCCAGCTGTGATCCTTGGAGTCTTTGGCCACTCAAACTATCTTCCTCACCTTGCATTAAGACAATATATACACAGACAATATACTGTAGGCAGATTTGTAACACGTCCTTTTGATTGGAACTCCTTAACTATTGTCCTAATGGTGGAAATGGAAATGCTTTAGCTCTTTTCTAACATCAAAGTATTTTATTTTTTTTTTTTTACTTTCTATTTTGTGCTATTTTCTTGACTTCATATTTTGAGAAGCTTAACAATCTGTTGCTGCGAATCAGAACTATATTATTTGGGTTTTTTTTCTCATTGTGATGTATGATAAAGGGAATTTGGCCCTTGTTTTTCCCTCATATTTATATTCTTGTGAAACAGGAAGTCATGGCTGGATAATTCTATGTTCCTAGTCACCCTGGTGTGTTAACAAAATGTAAATATGAATGGGAATATAGATCTCATAATAATGTCTAGGACAACAAATAATTGTGGCCAATGTGCATTAGAGAAAAATATTTTCATAATGTGATTTTGTTGAAAAGTTAGATTTTTTTGTGATTTTTTTATTTTATTTTTATTTACTTTGTATTTTTTCCCCAAAAGGATAAACAATACAGATTTCCTTTCATAACCTTCTTGATCATATTTTCTTAGGGTGCCAAAATAATTATTACCATGACACTCTTTTCTTGGTTCAATTCCATGTTTTATAGGCAACACAGTTGGTTTTATCAATCTAGTTTATTTTAGTTCAGGACTCTATAGTCCAGGAGTTAGTAATATGTACTTAATATGTGTTTCAGAAAGCCATTTTTAAACCATGATTAACTATTCTAGATTAAGCCTACTCCTGGCTTAATTTAAACCCTGTCCGGGAAACCACCCCTTTTATCTATTAAAAATAACTTTGAAGTCACAATTTGATATATTTCGCATTCCGAGTACTGGAGAACATCAGAACACTCCCACACACACCTTTTGACACACATAATTCTGCTATGTTGTCATCCTCACTTTAACCTTATCCTGTTCTATAAACAGCACCTCTTAACTCCAAACAGCAAAGAAAAGACCCTAGAGACTCCAAAACATGGAGGTAAAAAATAAGAAAAGAAAAAACAGAGCCAGAGTGTCTCGGTAAATAACTACCACAGCCCTATGTTGTTCCATAAGATACATTTCTTGTTGAATTCAAGACACAGCAAGTTGCAGAATTGTAGACATGTGTCAGGAAAAAATCATGCATCTAGAAGTAATAATGACATCAGGATATGAAGTGCGTTGGGGGCGTTCACAACAATATTTCACCTTGGCACTGACAGGATCCCAGTTTAGACAGGGTTGCAGGGCACCAGTAACGATTGCTAGCCCTTTCTTTCTGACATGCATACTCATATTTGACTCAGCTCCAAGGTTTGCACACTCAGAGAAAACACATACACACACGTACACAAAGTGGCATGACAATGAGCGAGGCTGGTCTGTTGTCACTCCATTTAGCAGGCAGATTCTCCATGCTGCTTTTCTGTCATGCTTTTCCAATGTTGTCCCACAACGGTTACTGTACACTGCGCTGCTAACCATATGTAACTAAGATGTGTCAAATCGGACCCCCGTGACTGTAACTCAAACCCACACCCACACAGATGAGCCACGGCTGCGGAAAGATTGTGGTGTTTGTGCTCGATTTTGGCATTTCTTGTCTTTTTCTCTGACTCCTCTGTGGCTGGTTTTCATTCGAAGACCACTTTCACTGACAGCCCTATAAACAGGCTCCCACCCACAACCAACAGCCACCAGCTCACAAACACACACGCATACACGTCTCCTTTATATCCTCTCTCCATACCTCCTCATTCATTTTTTCCACCCAAACATACCCTCTCATTTCGTCATTTCCAAAAAGGCACGCTGAATTGCTCTTTATCTCTCTTGTCATCTTACAGAAATTGGTGCTACGCTTCTAACAAGTCTATCATGACTTCATCACTGCCTCTTTGTCTGTTTTTTAAGCAGATTCCTTCTTCAATACTAATTTTTCTAATGCTTTTTAAATCGTTCCACCTTCTCTTTGCAATCCCTCTATTGCCCTTTTTCCCATCTTTAACTCTTTTCATACTCTTCTTTCTATCTTTTTTGGGTGTGATTACGTTCTTTTTCACTTATAAAAAGTGGTGTAGGGGTACCATGGGATATGATGGTATCAGATGGTAATACCGTGGTACTTATAGGTTGATACATACCATGAAAATGAGCCAGAAATTAACATTTTAGGAACAGAATGTGTACCTTAACACTGGTTTTCTGGGACATTAATTCAAGCTATAAATTTCATCAATTCATACAACCCCCTGGAATTACTTTAAACCCATAATCTTGGTGTTGTTAGCGCCATGCTCTACTGCTTGAACTACTTAAATAGACTATTGTCTGTTTATATAGTTGAATTGAATCATTTAAATAAAACAAATGCTTAATCTGGAGAGTTATTGCTCTTAATGATAAAATTAACATTAAGCAACAATAAAAGTAGCTGCAAACAACGCAAAGATATCACACAATAAATGTTCTGCAAAATATATGCATACTGTAAATTGTGCTTGCTAAGGCTGCATTTATTTGAACAAAAACAGTACAAACTGTAATATTGTAAATTATTACAATTTAACATATTATTTCAATCGATTTTAAAATATTTATATTTATATTAATCAATATTAAAAACAATAGTGCTGCTTTCTTATTTATTTATTTTTGTGTGCGTGTGAGATCTATTTTGTATAGCATTGTAAAAGTCTTCACTTTCAATCCATGAAATGCATCCTTGCTGAATAAAAGTGTTAATTTCTTTCTTTTTTAAATCTTACTGACCCTAAACTTTTGACTGATAGTGTACTACAAATAGCCTATATATGAAAATATTGTCCCTGATTTTTCTTTATTAATATACCTACATTATTAAATTGAATACAAACATTTCTAGGCTACAATGTCTGTGAAGTCATAAACACTTGGTTATTTTCTCACCATATACTGAATGATTGCCTTCATAAACCATAGTATTATCATGATGCAAAAAAAAAAAAAAAAAAAGAACTACCTTAGCATCATGTAAAAAAAAATCTATTTTTTTATCTATAATCTTGTCCATAGTATTCCATTCATTTTATTCTTTTCCTCCTCCTTTTACTCCATTATCTCCCCAATGTTTCCTTTTGTTGTTCTTTTTTCCCACTGCCCTTTGTCACTTTGGTTTCTTGAGTCCCTTGGCTCCTCACCTCAAATAGACTCCACAACCAGCAGCCACATCTCCCTCCTCCCAAAGTGGAATCTCTATTTTCATTTCGATTCTCTCTCTTTCTTTCTCTCAACTGAAATCGGAGTTGTCCCTCTTCTCTCAGCAGTAGGTTAATGGGGTGTTGTAGATAGTTGGCTTGCCCTCTGGAGCATGACATCTCTTTCACACACCTGGTTCCAGCACCCAGCGGCCCCATACTATAGCAGACATGCTGCTAGTTTTCCAGCTGGTTGGGCAGGCCAGTACCCTCTGATTTGCAGTCCCCCTGGCCAGCCCAAACATCCGCAGCCCTCGTATATAACTGACCACTAGCGCGCCAGAACGTCATAGCTGAATAGCCTGAAGATTTAGATGGGATCTTTGCCTCTGGCTTTACATGAACTGTTGAAGGAATATTCTGTAGGAGGTTGATTCTGGCATATAAATGTGTGGGTATAGTTTGCATTAGTTAATTGGGGTGTGTTTGGTAATATTTGTTTGTGAAAGAGAGCAAATGTTGCATTTAGCCTTAGGTTATTTTCTGTAAACTGTTATAGTATTGCTTTCATTGGTCAGCGTGGAGGGTAAGGTTAAGACTGAGTGCACGAGTGGGCGTTGTGACTGACAGATCTGCATTTTATTTTACATCAAAATTCTTTGAAAAGCTCAAAGCTCAGATCAGGGGAAAAAAAAAAACACATGCAACTCTGGTCCTTATGAACTGTGCCAAGAAATTAGAAAAAGCCAAAAGTGAAGTGTATTTACTCCTAGTCGCGCACAAACACTATTTTTCAGGAGAGGGAGACAGTGGCTGTGATCAGAGATGGTAGTCATGCAGAAAGTTATTTTCAAAGGTTCATTTGTGTGATAAATCTTTCTCTTACACACGTGGGGCTGGTGAGAGTGGGTGATAAGACACAAACCACTTCCATTACTGTGGAGCATCCTTTGCCGTCTTTCAAGTTCACACTGGACTTTGCAGGGCTAAGAAAGAGCAATACAGCACCAGGGACCATTTATATGAAGGTACCACAGTTTCAGGATACCTACCGTTGATCTGAAAATGAACCATATTTGTGAACAATTCTATTAAAATTCAAACTGTATTGAAGGTTTTCAGTACCACTGGATCTAGATGGAGCAACAATGGTGCTGGTTTGACATGTTAAACAGATGTAAAGACACTGGAAATCGCTACACACAACTTTCCTGATGGGGTTATTGTCTGTTGTATTTACTCAAATAAATAATTATTTGTCTGAATTTAACTGAATTGTAGCTCCACACATTGAAAATGGCTTTTCTTATCATTTAATTCAACTGTAAACTAATCATACACTTTGAGAACACTATAAAACCATAGTTTTTCAAAGTTATAAATCAAGATTATTGGAGTACATTTTACAAGGAAAATTCATGTTTGATTCAATGTATTTACTTGCTGTTTCTTTGTAATTATTTGTACAATTTCCAAGCAATTTCTGAAGAGAAAAAAATTAAGTAAATCTACACCAAACTGGATTGAGTAAAACGGGTTAAAGCAAAAAAAAATTCTGAGCCTGGGGTTGCGGGGGCGGACACATACACAGGGTTATTTGGCAAAAAAAAAAAGGAAAAAAAAAAAGATTTTCCTTGAAACTAACTAGTAATGTATCTGCCATTGCCATTAGCCCTTGACAGGCTCAGACTACAGATTATGGAGGGATATTTGAAACAGCAATACCAAGAATGTTTACTCACTACAATATGGTGCAAACACATGTACATTTAGGATGCTTTTGATATCAAGTTTTGCTGGTTTGCTTTGTCCTTGACAGGGTACAAGATGACCTACAATCTAAAATTAAATTTCTGAAATTGTTTAGTTCAAAAGAAATACTAGTAAATTAAATACTAGGAAATTAATATAAAATAGGAAATATACAAAGACAGTTTACTACAGAAAACTACAATTCAGTTCAATTAACAACAACAAAAACATTAAAATGGTCCAAGAACTGGTAACTTAAACAGGGTTCGTACAGATACTGCAAAATAAAATTCCAGGACTTTCAAGGACTTGCACTACTTTTTTGGTTTTCAAGGACTAAAATTAAGGATGCAACGCAATGAAAATTCTTGGCCGAAGCTGAAGCCGAAGCCGAACAAAATGAAACACTGGGCCGAAGGCCGAAGGCTGAATACCGAACACGGTTTTTCGCATTTCCCCCCCCCCCATGTAGACCTATTTTGCCATTTTTTTCACCATTGCATGAATTAAATAGCCAAATTGTGCTTTTTACTGTTTTGTCCTGAACAAAACAAAAATTAAAAAATATTTACTTAACCCTGAACATTTTTTTAACACTCTAGCAGACATTATACCAACAACGAACAATTTAACTTAAAATTAATACGTCAGTAAAATAATATTTTTTGGTCATTTTTGAGACTTGAATCAGGCATGTATTTTTTTCTGTACAAATAAAGGCAGCCTTGCTGAGCAGAAGATAATTATTTTAAAACATTAGAATATATTACAGATCCCATGAACACTGTGTGAATGTTATAATAAATGTATTAAAGGGGTCCTATTATGCTCTTTTACAAAGTCTTGATTTTGTTTTGGGGGTGTACTAGAATAGGCAAAACATTAGAATATATTACAGACAATTTGAACACTGTGTGAATGTTATAATAAATGTATTAAAGGGGTCCTATTATGCTCTTTTACAAAGTCTTGATTTTGTTTTGGGGGTGTACTAGAATAGGCTCTCATACTAGGTTGTTCGAAAAACACATTATTTTTCACATATTTTACATTATTACAGCACCTC
>NW_015540886.1:1122506-1128577 GCF_001515605.1 Sinocyclocheilus anshuiensis
CTACAACACCTCTCTCCCCAGTCTGGCACGAACGGCTTGAATAGTTCCTGTATCAAATGAAAGCCTGCCTTCTGAAATACGAAATGTGCTGTGATTTGTTAGCTGGGACAGCGTGTGTTGTGATTGGCAGCACTCGGCGCCTGGTCGGGAAATGTCATGCCCCTTACCACAGCCGCCTGCGAGCTTCAGTGTAAATATTGCGTCAAAATCAAACCAGGTCTCGTCCCATTCGTCTGTATTTGTGATATCACAAATATATTTTAAATAAAATATAATATAAAATATCTCCTTTTGAAGTGGACTCCTAAGTGCTTCGTGCTTGTAATGATTTCTACGTCTTTCTCTGATAGTTTTAAATACTTTCGACATGTTTGCTGCATTATTGCGTGCATCTATTTGATCGCGTTAGTCATCGTTTGGTACATATTATTCGGCCTTTTTCGCTTATTCGAATAATTTCGGTTGCCGAATATTCAGTGCATCCCTAAGCTGCAGAACAGGTGCAGCTCTTCTTCATAATGCATTTTGTGATAATAATTAACGGAAGGTCGTAAGAAAATGTTTTTTTGTATTTTTATAGAAATACTTTTGATAATAGGCCGGTAAATGTATACTGGGATTGAAGCGATGTGGGTAATTGACACGTTTCTGTTGAATCTTTACTTTACAGGAACGGTTTAGTGTCTTAAAAAAGACCGTTAACTAGCTATAGAGGCTAACTATTAGAGGTAAGCTAACTATAGATTTGAGCTCTTATTAATGAAAGCTTGAGCTTTTAATCCCATTGTATGTGTAGATGAGCGGTTTTGATAGTTTGTAAATGTTTTGCTGGTACTTTGTCAATAGATAAATGGAAGTAACTATAAGCTAATTAATTTAACCTAAAAGTCTGCACTGTGGGGTCAATCGGTGACGTCACTTACATGAACTAATGGGCTGAAACTATTTCAAACACGTTTTGAACTTTCATTGCAAACAAATATTGATAAATTGTACTGTGATTTCAGGAGCATCAGAAAACCCTAAAACGAGAAGTTACAAGAAAATTTGTAATGGGAGCTGCTGACAGAGATACAGGAAACACAGGTGATCTGAGAAATCTTATTAAATAACTTTGTGCATTTTTCACAATATATTTCAACTATATCATCATGCATCTGTAAAACCTAAAAATTGTAACGTTACTGTGATTTCAGGAGCGTCAGAAAAAAACCTAAAACGGGAAGTTACAAGAAAATGTGTAATAGGAGCTGCTGACATGCTGATACAGGAAACACGGGTGATCTGAGAAATCTTGTTAAATACCTTTATGCATTTTTCACAACATAATTCAACTACATCATCATGCATCTGTAAAACCTAAAAATGTGCATTCTGGTATCTTAAGATTTTTTTGTATGTTTTATTTTTTTGGTATTTTTTGTATATTATTATTTCTCTTTTATGCATTTCACCTCTGCTGTAGTTTGTTTATTTCTAATAACCTGACATTGTATACTATACAGGTGCATCTCAATAAATTAGAATGTCATGGAAAAGTTCATTTATTTCAGTAATTCAACTCAAACCATGATTGTGTAGCCTAGTGAACCAAACTGAGAGACCATTTTGAAGGCTCAGGAAACATTTGCAGGTGTTTTGAGTTGATTAGCTGATTGGCATGTCACCATATTCTAATTTGTTGAGATAGTGAATTGGTGGGTTTTTGTTAAATGTGAGCCAAAATCATCACAATTAAAAGAACCAAAGACTTAAACTACTTCAGTCTGTGTGCATTGAATTTATTTAATACACGAGTTTCACAATTTGAGTTGAATTACTGAAATAAATGAACTTTTCCACGACATTCTAATTTAATTGAGATGCACCTGTATATTGTTGGCTCCGTGACAAATTATTCCTATATTCTTCCATGCTGATGGCCGTGCTGCAGAGCAGGAGCGGATCTCCTGTCGAAGAACATCTCCAAGGCACTATGAACCATCTGACTAGTAAGTAAAACCTCAAACATTCAAAAGTTTATCAAATATTCAAAAAAATATATCAAATACATATCAAATATTTCCTGTATGTACTACAAGGCCATCTTGTTTAACTCTGCACTGAGAACACTTCATACACAACAACCTACAGAGGGGTCCATCATAATTTGAAAAAAAGACACAGATGATAATAAAAAAAGATCTTTGAAATTAAAATTAATAACGGTAAGACAACCAGAGTACTGTGAACGTACCTCACTTCAAACTGTAATGGTCTGTATGTATATTATTTTCTAAACTTTAGTGAAGTGTTTGTTCAAGTACACTTTGTTGCTTGTGGAAACCTCACGCGAGCCTGAAAGGTACTTAAAACTTAAAATCTGATTTGCACTCTTGGAGACTGTTCACCAAAGACTAAATTTCAGTCCGGCACAATTTTCTGCACACTTCACCACCGAGGCCAAAATGAGTATTGTGAATGTAAGAGCCTCACACTACATTGAATTGTATTTCAGGGCAGTTCGTGAAGACAGATAACCTGGACAGAAGTCAGTTCCAGATCCAGCCTCCACACCAGACTTCTCACTCACAAGAATTTCTGTCTACTAGATATTATGTGTACTCTTCATACTTCGGTGCATGCAGATATTATTCAGGGACATGAACACTTGAATATTGCAAAAATAGAGAAAGTACCTTATTTAAGAATTTTGTGTTAATTGCGTAAACATTAAAAATATATATGTATATATTTTTTTACTGTTTTTTGTTTTGTTTTCCAAAGCACCTAAAAGCCAATTCACACTGCCATACTCCAACAGGGTGAACACACTGACCAAGCAAAACAAATAAGCATGTTAGGTGTGAGATTCATTCAACTTGGTTTGCTGATTAAACATGATTAAATATTTTTTCAGAATACTGTCGTTGTTGTGACTATTCATCTGGGAGGGGTGTGTATCAAGTGGCTTGGTTATGGTTTTGTTGAGGCTGACATGTGGAACCCATCTGGTCCAGCGTATAGGACCAGAATAGGGCCAGCTATGGTCATACAGGTGTCTGAGATATGGATCTGTCATGGCCCTTTTATGGCCCATATTTTGGCTACCAGGTTTAGTTTACCTGTGGATCAGGCTCAGTGAGGTGTGGCTCAGTTTTGGGCTTTCTGGTTAAAGACTGGTGTTGATATGGTTTACTTAAGGTTGTGTTTTGGTTCCAATGTTACATTTTGATCTGGCCCAATTCAGGGCCAGTTATGGGTAATTAACTTGGCTGAGACTTGGGCCAGTTATGGCCCATGTGTGGCCCTGGTCTGGAATCCAGACCTGGTCCACACTAGGACCGTAATTCATTGCGGTATGTGGGCCAAGCAAAAGCTGGTTGTGTGGGCCGGAGCTGGGCCAGAGAAAAATTGCTATGCGTTTTTAAATGTAGGATGACTATCTTTTTCTCCCCACAGCCAAACGCAGCACGCCGGAGATCCGGCACGGTGCCGGAGAACTTTAAGCCCTGAAAACATGACAAACTCAACTGGATCTGCGATTAACTACTATCCAGTATTAGCACATGTGCATTTTTTGACATGTGAACACAAGGAAGAGGAGACTGTGCACTGCATTTGGCATTTACACAATAAATGCTCTTTGATTAAAGCAAAATTGCAGGGCAGATTTGTTACATGAGTCTGTGTTAAACCTCTAATCTTCATCACAATGAAAACCCACAAAACTCCAATATAACAGAACATTAAACACCAACAGGTCCTCTGCTGCATTCCAGTTCACATACTATCAGTCCTAGTATTCAGAACTAGAATTAGTTGTGCCCACATGAAAGATCCACGACTGTCAGATTGATGTGGTATTTCTTTTTACAGTAGGAAGAACTGTAGCACAAATTAAAGATTAACTGAATTTTGGAGTGTGTATATGAGGACATTAACTGTGACAAGACGATTGACAAGCCAGTTTAGGGTGACAGTATGCATGTAACAATGCAACAGTGTGGTCTGTTAAAGACGCAATTGTGACAGTAGAAGTATATCCCAAATCTTGTTCAAAACTTACTCAAAATTATATTTCTTTACAAAAAGAGCATATACATTTAGAGTATAGTATAGGTGAATTGAGACGCAGTGCAGCTACTTTGTCATCTTGCTCAAAGTACTGCTTAATTTCAACATTTAGGCCCAATCCCATTTCTACCGCTTAGCCCTTCCCCTCCGTTTCGCACGTTCATGTGAAGGGGTAGGGGTGTCTCGATTCTCTTTTGGTTGGAGGGGTAGGGGTAAGGGGAAGGGCCAGACAGCCCTTCAAACAAAGATTTTTCGGGACCACACATTATCTCAGCGTAAACCGGCTTCAGCGGCAACATGGCTGCCCGAACTAACAAAAAAACACATAAATGTAAGCATTTTTGGCATTAATAAAGATTTTAATGAAAATTAATCATTTGTTTTATGTTACATTCAATCGTGAGTTCATATTTACGCTCATGTTACTCAAAGAAATTTTTGCAAAAAATCGCTAAAGTTTGCTAACGTCATATCATTACTGACTGTACGATAATACCACAACATATTTTCATGTCTGATCAGGGCAATAACCACCGTAGACATTGAGGGGGGCTAGTCCCCCCAATAATTAGAAATCGCTAAACCCTTTTCTCAAATATTGCCAATTCGAGAGAGGGAGAGAGAGAGAGAGAGAGAGAGAGAGAGAGAGATGAAAGTTGCGTGTATGTGCGTTTCTCTTTTTAGAGTGAGTTTACTTCAAAAGCAGAGATTTTATCCTCTCGCTGCTGGAAAATATAATGTAGTGATTCAGTATTTAAATTGTTATTAATAAAAGTCATGGGGCAGCGTTGACAAGTTTATTTGCTCCTGGATGTGTGAGCTGCACGATCTCTGATATGTGTGTGTGTGTGTGTCAGTAAGCAGCACATTTATATAGATCGCTAATTAAAGGCTCTAATGCACACCAGCACAGGTGTGTGTATTGTAGGAACTAGACGATGTATGATGACGTGTGACGGTATAGTAGTGGTGTCCAGAGTATGTGAGCGGAGCGGAGCGCGGAATGGAGCGGTGTGATTTTGAATGGAGCCTGGAGCAAATTATTTACAAGTCGGAGCGTCGTGGTTTTCACTTGCTCCTAGAGCGCTCTACAACCGCTCCATCACGAGTACAATTCATACCAACAGCCCGTAATATAACTGCATATTTAGCAAAAAAATCACATGTTAAACATATTTAGCTAGCTTGATACAGATGGATCAAAACACGATAATGAATTTGCACAGAAAAACCTGTTCTGCTGGAGCAGTGGTTGTTTCAATCTTTGATAGTTAATACAATTTCTTCACAAAAGAGCTCTTCTTCTCTATATATACACACGCACACAGAGAAGCTGTCCCTTACCAGCCGACTCGGCCATTATGAGGTCATCAGAGGCACAGATTCAATTTTCCCTCATTATGATTCCCATGTAAATGGGTTGTCAGAGACGTAAAGAAAGTAGGACGTGTGTGTGTGTGTGTGTGGGGGAAGGGGTATAAAATAGAATTGGGATTGGGCCTTACTCTCCAAATCTTGTCCCTGTTCCAAGCTAGGAATTAGAAATCCCTTGCAGTTTCAGCAATGCTACGCTAGATACATTTTAAATTAGTAGGGCAGTAAATTGAATAAACTACATAATTTAATAAACAAATGATGTTAGATTAAAAATAACAATCAAGTCTCCATCTGCATTGACAAGGTCATTCCAATTGATGTAAATCCATTTAAGTGTAAAAGGAAAATGCAGATGGAATAACCCTCAACTTCCGTTGAAATTATTATTATTTTTTTAATTATTTTTATGTTTGTGGTCCCAGAGACCCTGGTGAAGTACTATATAAACAATAATGGTAATTTTGAAAATAAACCTCTTGTTTTCCTGCAAAACAATTTAATAAGTTCACCTGACCTTGTCAGAGCTCAATATGCAGGCGTTTTTTCTCCTGTTTTACCACAAAGCAGTCATGCACTTCTCAGAAATGTATACATTATATATATATATATATATATATATATATATATATATATATATA
>NW_015540886.1:1128600-1139668 GCF_001515605.1 Sinocyclocheilus anshuiensis
GCGCACGTATATTACACCTTACAGAGATCTGTCTCTAGAATAAAAGGGTAAGTGGTGTGGTGATGAGGCGAGGCGTGAAATTCAGAGTATTTGAGGGTCAAGCCTGAAATGGACACATAACAAACACAAAAGCACAAAGTCAGAAAAAGATACAGTATAGTTAATACAGTATATAAAACAAGCTGCAGTTCAACCACTGTGAGAAGTGAGAGACTGCAAAAAAAATGTCACTTGGCAAGTCGCGTAGGTGTGAAACGATCACTGTGCTTCGACCATTAGCACCTCTGCTTGTCACTTTCACACACATACACTCACGGGAACGCACACGGGGGCATACAGTCACCAGAAGGGTATAACAGCTACTTGAGGGGTCACAAATATGAAGCCTGAGATTTAAGACGTCATCTTTCTGCCTTAAGACACTTTGAGAGTCAGTTCTTGTTTGTAATATAAATGATTGCAGTGTGATTAAATGTGTTTGGTATGAGTGAGAGTTTTTTTCTTTCATATTTGTTCATGCTTTAGATGTCATATTTTGTTCAAATAGATGTCATAATTGTTCAAATAAAAAAAAAATACCAATTTATATTCTGCTTTCACTCTGACAAACACAGTGACAGAATATTGATTTAACAGTATGATGTTATTAATGATACATTTAAAAAAAAAAAAAAAATGTTGGATATTGATATGCAAGACTAATTTGACTTGTGATACCTTGAAGCCATGACTTATTATGATTAATTATACATAATTATAAAAAGTGCAATATCAAAGACATTTTACTATCAAAATAATTAGTGTAGAAGTATTTAACATCTCTAAAGTAATGTGAAGTCTTCAATTTGTTTTCAATGAGAGTTTGCGATTTGTGGCGATAGGATATGCGTGTTATATGATCAAATTTAAATGTACAATGCACTGAAGCTCACATTATTGCATGAACATAGAAGAGTGATTTTATGATATATCTACATACTGCATGATATATCTGCCCACATATAGCATTACATAATAAAAAATAATGAACGCATGAAAAACGGTAAGAAATTGTCAGTATTCTGAAAATTGTTTCATGCATTGCTAATTGTTCACCTAATTTATGATATGATGCATTATGCATTGCTATAATTTTTATACAAATGCTTTCCTCTGCAGAAAATTAATTAACAGCAAGCATACAAATTTCTTTTCAAAACAGAATGACATTTTTACCTGTAATGCATCCATTTGATCAGATTTTCAAAATCTATGGCCATCTGCACAGCCAACTAGCGTTACCAAATCCAGAAGGAGGAATGCTATTACTACACCAACCTGGTGACCTCCAGCGCTAGAATCTGTGTGAATGGGTCATAATATTAAGAGCTATAACAAAACTGAAGATGCTAAATATAAATCAACAGACTGCAGCAAAATCTCTCATAAGCAGACCCTCCTGAAACATAATCTCTCCGTTGGCGTCAGTAACAGTCATTAGGTCATGGTCTTTTAAACAAATGCAATGGCTCAACCTCATACTCAAAGTATGAGACTAATGCATCTCTTTATATAGACTGAGTCCATAATTCACGAGCCGCTATAACATTATTATCTGCTTTGTCTTGTCAAAGTGAAGGGAGTTAAATATCTGCTATAGCAGTCATTAGTTTAAAACCCATTTACCTTCCTCTCCCTCTGAGATATGATAAAGCCCCAATTAATAATTCAGCCTAATTAAACACTCATATTTAAAGAGAGCTAGGTCGCCGTATGCTTACTAGCTATTAATTTTTCCTAGCAGAGCTGCATTAGTATTCATAATTCTCAGTCGCACATATCTATTTTCTTTCAGGCAGATGAGGTACAGACTACAGGTCGACACTGTTGCACTTGCACGCTGACGAATAAAGGACCTGCGACTAAATTAGATAATTGTGTTTTCAACAAACGGACACAGCCCGGCCACACAATGGCAAAAGTCGAAGCCAAGCGTGACTAACACTTTATGTGTGAAAGAGGTAATAACAGCCTGCTTGCCTGTTTTGGTTAAGCTCATTTACTCAGATAACATTGAAAGTCATATTTTACAGACACCTTAATGTGATAGTATATTGTAATGTAATAGAACGGATGTACGATGCATTGCCTTTTTCACAAGGCATGAAGCAAACCGATGTTCCTGCACATTAGCTAACTGAATCAGGGACAGCAGCCACGATCACAATGATAGTCCATCAAATTACCTTTCCTGTAACTGTCAATACCTTACTGTTTTTAATGACCTCACAAAATCAAGACTGGGGATTTGAGGCTAATCTATATGCTAATGTATACTTGAACATGAACAAAATTCACTTTACAGCAGATATACACTACCGTTAAAATTAGGGCTGCACGATAAATCGCATGCGATATTTAATGCGAATGTTTGGGGTTAGTAAGATTTTTTTTACGTTTTTGAAAAAAGTATCTTATGATCTCTAAGGCTGCATTTCTTTGATCAAAAATACAGTAAAAACAGTTATATTGTGAAATATTATTATTATATTACAATTTAGGACAGCTATTTCGTTTTTTTCTTTAATCTTACTTATTTAAATGTTCTATTTGTTCTTAATATCATATGTATGTTTGTACCAAGATCTTCTAAAAAACAAAACACAACAAATTGTGGCAAATAAAGCTCATTCTGATTCTGATTCTCTTTTCTATTTAATATATTTTAAAATTTTAATTAAGTCATTATTCAAGCCTTCAGTGTCACATGATCCTTCAGAAATAATTTGAATATGCTGATTTGGTGCTCAGGAAACATTTCTTAATAGGGGCTTTCGTACCAGGTAGTTCTAGGAGCTTAGTTATAGGAACAAGGCACGGTTCACAGAGATCTATATTGCTCCTCTAGGGACATTTTCCTGGTTGCATTCACACCACCAGTAGGAATTCTAAAGTGATGTAAACTCCTGTACACTGGAGAACAACATATGGATTATCATATGTTTACTACAAATTTCTTTAGAGAGAAATATATGTGTATCTATTTTTACCCAAAATAGGGTGGTGTGAGCAGTATGGAGCACTATAAACACATAATGTTTGTTTCATTCATACTCATAGTCGGTGGGAACCCTCGCACAGAAACTCCAAATATGCCTCACAGAGGTAATATAACTCATGATGCTAGGATCTCTCTAATGTGGACAAAACATCCATAATATGGGTCCCCATCTCTGAACTGAATGAAAAGAGAATATAAACTTTGATTAACCATGAAGACAATAAACACAACAATATATTTGACAATATATTGTTTTCCTGTGTTCTTCAAGCCATCGTGGGTGTTTTCATAACAATAAGGTATATTTCTAATGCAACACTAATCGACACAGCATTTATTATGGTTCGGCTGATGTTATAAAGTGAGTTAGGAAAAAAAATAAATAAATAAATTCCCAGTTCCTGTGGTGCTCAGTTCCTGCGGTACCGCCATTCCGTCAACAAAAAAAACTTGATTTCATAGGGAAAGAGAAATCCCATGGATCTGCAAATGCACTTACACACTGAGGATTAACAATATGGTAAACCAAGCTACAATTAAATTAGGCAACACTTGACGACATGTTTTGAAATATCGCACTGACTTTGAACACCCCTGAACAGCCATGCATACATGTTACCTACAGTATATAGGATTTTGAAAATAATCTTTGGCTCCAGTACAAATCCAGAAATATCTCCAGTAATCTGGATGCAGCAGATGTCAGGCACTTGATAGGACAGAGCAACAGAATAAGGAACGAGAATGAGAATGAATAAGTAAAGAAACAAAGTGTTGGCATGTGTTAGGGTGTGTGTTTGGCATTTGGCACCTATAGACCCCATTAGCGGCAGGTCAGGCCAGGTTAAACACAGCCCAGCTGTCAGGGAGCGAGACAGAGAGACACAGAAAGTGATGTGTTTACAGGAACAGATTGTCCAGATGTTACAACTGTCTGTCTGCTGAGCCTCTGTGACCACTGTCAAGCCACCTCTGCCATAATGAGCAAATATCTTGTATGTGTGTAAGATTGTTTGTATTAATTATTCATTTTCTTTTTGCCGTCCCTGCCCTGAGATGCCTGGATGTAACGTGCAATGATGTGATTTGCATTTTCATTCTCTAGCGATCACAGCACACCAGGAATGCTCTATATACATCTATTTTTTTTTCTCTTCTCTTTCATTTTTATTTTATAAACTGATGGATTTGATTTCGGACAACACTTCAGTTGCAAGATTGCCACTGCTTCAGACAACCCAGTTCTCTTTAGTCTCCTGTATGAATAAGTTCATTTTGGTATCATGCTAACTTATTGAGCACATTTTTTTTTTTCACTATCCAATCTACAATTTAAAATTTTTGCACCTTCCAATCTACAGTGCAGAATCCCCTTTCAAGGAATTTTGTATGTTTTTGTTGTTGTTTTGGTCATAATTATGAGCATGACAGTATCCAACAGGAGCTTGACAGTAGCCCCAGTATCCAATAATAATAATAATAATAATAATAATAATAATAATAATAATATATTCAAAGAAATTAATACTTTTATGCATTAAATGACAACACATAAAAAAAGACAGTAAAAGTATTTTACACTAGTATATACTGTAAATATATCGAAACTTAATTTTTGATTTGTAATATGCATTGCTAAGAACTTAATTTGGACAACTTTAAAGGCAATTTTCTCAATATTTTGATTTTTTTGCACCCTCAGATTCCAGATTTTCAAATAGTTGTATCTCGGCCAAATATTGTCCTATCCTAACAAACCATACATCAATGGAAAGCTTATTTATTCAGCTTTCAGATTATGTATAAATCTCAATTTCGAAAAATTGACCCTTATGACTGGTTTTGTGGTCCAGGGTCACAGATGTTCTTCAGCACCAAATCAGCATATTAGAAAGATTTCTGAAGGATCATGTAACCCTGGAGTAATGGCTGCTGAAAATGTTAAACCTTAATATATATGACAATAGAAAAGGCGTATTTGAAATTAAATAATAATATTTCACAATATATTTTGGATCAAATAAATGCAGACTTGGTAAGCACAAGAGACATTTAAAAACCCTAAACTTTTCAACGGGCATTGCGTATATGACAATCTTGCAACAATCAACTATTTAAACATATTACAAATATTTATATAGTACACAAATACAGGCTTTTGTTAATTAATTCAACAATTTTAAGAAATTAACAATTGAACATTTGTTTGCCTAATGAGAATAAACAGACCTTAAATTGCAATGCTCTAGACTTTCCTAATGCATCTCCAGAGATCAAGGGCACATCAGTTTGGGTAGCAATACACTGCATGCACCGAGTACGACAGCTGCTATCTTGTTCATATATCAAACTGTTGTTTTGGTGTAGGAATATATAGCCATAAAATGACTGCAATACGTCAAACTCATCCTCGTTTGAATGAAAGTGTGTGAAAACAACAGAAGAACACCACATCTAAGTTAGCACTGCTGGTTTCACCAATAGATAAATTGATTTTCAGATGTGGCTCCAACATCACCACATCTGCTCCTAACAAGACCACAAAGTTTCTTCTGGAATAACAGCATCATAAATTTATTTCTCTGCCAAACTACACATCTTTCAATCACATTACTGTAATATCAGACACCTAAAAGTAGAGCCCGACCGATATGGGTTTTTTGGGGGCCGATGCCGATATTAGGGAGTAAAAAAGACTGATATCGATATATCGGCCGATATTCTTTATGTGTAGGCTATAGTATAGTACAGTATAGTCAAAAGTTTGGACACACTTCCCATTCGTGTGTCCAAACTTTTGACTGGTACTGTATATAGAATACAGTATAAAGTATAGAATAGAATACAAATGCCGCTCCATCTGTAAGCACGTGCTGGAGATTTACTACTAATCACAGGAGCGGGTTTACTGACGAGATGCGCATGAAAATCGCATTTGATTTTTTGCACAGGCCTAGAATACAGTATATAGCCTACATAAACAGAATATATACACATACAAAATGTTTTTTTGCAATGATAACTCAAATGTGGTGATCAAACACTTATAGTGATGTGACAAACATAGGCCTATGTAGTGGAGGCAGGGTATTTAACAATAAACTTTATTATTCAAAATGAGTCTGACATCAGTGCACTTAACAGTAAACTTCACTTCACTTATTATAGATAACTTAAAAAAAAACACAAATAGAACAAAATACTTATAACTTGAATTAAGAAATTAAACAAGGTAACGGTGTAGGGCAAGTGAGCTACTGCCAAACCAACAGGGGCAGGTTTATGCAGGAAGCACAGCTTTTTCAAATGTAAACATCTAAAATGAATAAATAATAATAATAATGAATAATATTTTTTCACAAATTTTGTGTTGTGTATTTTCTGGTAATCAAATGAACATGCAGAACATGAGGATTTTGTCTGTTTTTATGACTGGATTCCGCGATTTTGTCCATGTTTTATGCATCGCAGAAATCATAGGGCCCTACTAATGTAGCAAACGAATATGATAGGCTCATTTTGAGAGTAAAAGACGGGGACATTGCTGTTTATTTGCTTAGCATTGAGTCTCTCCAACTAGGTGACAACGTAGCGTTAAATCACCATTCAACACTTTTCAATCTGCTTCGTTACTGAGTCTGACAAACTATGCTGACACACCGTGTCTGTGCCACAACAGGACGCGACAAAGCGACCGTTGAAAATCAGTTGAACTTTGTGTCAGCACGTCATAAAGAGAACGAGGTATCAGTTTACTGCATCCAGTGTACACAACATCACTGATTATAATGGGTTCTATTCTACACCGGACGCGAGCAGCGCGGTGCGATAAAATACAATAGAAATTCTATTGAATTTTGTCTCGCCGCGCGATGTGATGTGACTGATGTGATAAGCATGAGTTCTGGGCCGCGGTGCGGCTGGTATAAACACCAGCATTGACTGAGTGGCCGCGATCAGCTCCGGTGGCCTTAACACAGGCTTTAATGCGCTGCAGACGCGTGCCGTAATGCGCAGATCAGCTCTAGTTTCTAACGTCACTGAATCTTGCTGTTAAAATGAACCATCCATTCATCATATCATCATCATGCAAAACTAAGAATTAGAATCATTGTAATGTGACGATCAAATATAGGTGAGGGGGGATAATTTGAAGCAGCGGACTCGGGTGAAGTTTGAACTCATCCGCGCATCTCTACACTACACTGACCTGGGTCGCCAGTAGCAAGCAATGGAGCGCACTCTGCTGGACAAACTAAGTAATTACAACATTCAGAAGCATTTAAACTGCGTTATATGTTCTGTCAAAAAAATTTCATATCGGCTGCATATTCGCCGATACCGATATATCTGCGACAGGCTCATATCGGCCGATAATATCGGCAAAACGATATATCGGTCGGACTCTACCTAAAAGCACCACTGAAACTTGCACATGGCTGCAGCAATCTGGTTTCCTACCATCAGAAGACGTGGGCTTTTATTTCTTGTCTGAATATCTTAATTATCACCTGAATGCCAACAGCAACAGTCTTAACAAAAGATCATGAACCTGTATTGGGGGAGTCGAAACATCATCAATAACTCCAAGGGCAAAGCAAGCTTTCGCTGTTTTATTCTGTAGAATCAACTACCTCTTTCATACACACTTATGCTGCACAGGAATCTGACAGAAACATAGATGTGTTGAGTATGAAATAAAATAATCATATCCTATTTGCATGGTTGGAGTAATATATAAAGTTTTCAAGAACTGAAAGTGGAATTTCAACTGAAAAAAGACAGAGTTTGTGTGTTTGTGATCTGTAATAGAACAGATGTTCTGCAAATTGCACAGTTCATCAGCTGGCTGCGAAGACGGGAATGATTGGCATTAGCATTGTGCTAGCTGAAAAGTGTTTATTGCGATTTCTGGCACTGTTAACTTCGTGACACCATGAAGTGACATCAGGGCACACAAAGCCATCGAGGGGTCGCCAAGGCCAGTTAAACAAATGCTAATAGTGTTTACCAGCTCTGAATAGGAAGGAAATGCAGCTAATTTGCTTTAATAGGAGAATCCATATGATGGGTTTGATGAGCAATGTGACAAGCATTTTGAAGTCTGAAGCACTCTTCACAGCACCATCTGGAGAGTCACTCAGTGTGGGCAGTATGTGTGTGTGCATGTGTTTGACTCTGTGGAAGTCTTATGAGGCTGAGAAGTTTGTTTATGAAAAAGCAATTTCTCTGCTGACAGCATGACTGTCTAACTTTAACACTCTCCTGAAAGTACAACTTTCTCTCCACGAATTGCATTTATGCTCTCAAAGACAAAAGGGAGGAAAAATGGAACAAAGACATAGAGGCCCTATTGAATATATGGATTTGTGGCTGTCTTATCTTTAGATGAAAGCTAGAAAGTAGTGACATGGAAATCTAGAGACGTGGCCTGCACTGTAAATAAATGTGGCGCATGCTTGGATTGCATTAGCAGAGATTAGTTTCCCCTTTTTGCATCAGTTAAGCGTACTGAATAGCTTTTAGTGTATTTTCACCGTTTTCATTGTGTATTGATTGGTCCAGACGCTACATTGTAATGTTGTAAACTAAAGATCCGCACACATTTCAAGTGTTTTCATCCCTAATTCTCATGTTGCAAATGATAAAACAGCCAGATATTTCACAATGTAGAAATGCAGAATCCTCACAGTTATGCATTATGAGTTCTATAATACTTGGATAAATATATCTGTTAATATTATCTTTCATCTAAATTAGACATGCACATTATATTGATACCATGACAAAGTATAAAATTTATTAATTTAGATAATTTTTGTTTGATACTGGATATTTAACTGTGCATGCTTATATTGCCCTATTTTGCATTTGCATTATCTATAACATCATCATTATCATCATCAAAAAATAAAAATAAAACAAAAAATAAATCTTATAATGGATTATCAATCATTCATACTGTATATTATAATAATGCCTAAATTCACTTGTAACATTTACAATTTTTTTTTTTTTCTCTCGACAAAATAATATAGAATTTTAATGCCAGCCATTTATTGGTTATTTAATGGCATAAGACCTCCATGTTACCACAAACACACAATCCGGAACCTTTTACTGGTGACAAACTTGAGCTCAGATTTCCAAAATTAGCAGACAATGAAAAAATAAGTACATTTTGTGATTTTAAAAGCAGTTGAAAAGGATCACTGGAAAAACATTATATTATAATTCAATGAAATATTTAGCATTACATGTTTCCTGTGAAGAAGAAGAAAATAATCAGCAACCAGCCAAACCTTGACCCCTTGTGTATTGCATACCTTGCATTAATCAAGACTAACCTACTGTCCTTTACCTTCCTCAGGCTAGTTTATACAGTGCTGAGGTGTGATGAAGTCTGACATGAGTGTGTTTTGATATGCCTTGTCATTTGTCCCCTTTCCCCCGATCTTTACTTGGACCCCTGGGTCGAGCCCTTTAATGTCACCATCTTGACAAGAAAAGGTCAAGGTTCATCATAATATCTTTTCTCAAATTAATAAATAATTAAAATCAAGATAGTGTAGCGTCTGCGTAGAATCATGCATGATCTTTGGGGTTTTATGGCTTAAGAGACCCTTTTAGCTTTTGACAATTGCATATAAATTACAGTCCTGGTCACAGACTTTACACTTATATGGGTGCTAAATGGCCAATGGTTCCCCCCCCCACTATCAAGGAGGGTCAAGCGATTAGTCAACAGAAGAGACAGACGGCTGCACGTGAGTGTCCTGCATAATACTTGTTTATAGATCTGCTGTTGGAATTATTACCTGCTGCTAGGAAGGAATATTTCGTTTTCTGCCTATTTCTACGTTATATTTTTGTTTGCGTTTGTATTTTTGATTGCACTTTCTATTAGTCATAAATATTTCCCTTTTGAGCTGATTTACTACATAGCAAGCAAAAAAAATTGTTAAAAGTTACAAAAAGAGAGAAAGAGAAAAAGATGAAGACAATCTTAGACTGTATTTGAAGCTTTAAAAAAGCCAGAATCCCTCATGGTTTGTTCCAGCTGTAGCCGGCAAAGCGCTGTGTCACAGAGGTTACAGTGCATATGAGGCCCCGGGGCCAAACAGATGTGGGAAAGGACGCATTTCGATTGTTTTTCTCTGACCTGTTATGATTCGGAGCCGCAAGCTATCACTCTTCAGCTAGTATTTATTTTCCCATTTAATTTTTAAACTGCCTTAGATTGCTCCCTGTGGTAATTAAGATAAAATTATCTGAAGTATGGGTGATTGTGCGCTGCTCGCTCCCTTTCCCTCTCTCTCTGTTTATAGATTAGGGGAAAATACAGTTAAGATCAATGCCAAAGAGAAAATTACAAATCTATACAAGCACTTGCAGGGAGAAATGTGAGGACAAACAAGTAATGTCTTATGGGAAAACAAAACTGATCTTGGTGAAGTGACGCTCGACAACAAAACACTTCTGTCGTGGACTGTAATGTGTATTAATGCCACATAAAAGAGATCTTATCACACAAATCCTTGATGTTGCTTGTGTTAAAATATAGTTTGCCGTAAAAAAATCTTAAATGTGTTCCACAAAAGAAAGAAATACATTGAGATTTGGTACAACATGAGGGTGAAATAATGACAGAATTTTCATTTTTTGTATGAACTATCCCTTTAAAGTGCCCCTATTATGCCATTTTTAAGGTTGCTAACATTGTTTTATACTTGACATGTCAGCTGTGATTTGGTCGGCTGGAGGGAAAGGGCGGGGGGAAGACGAGAAGAGGTAGATGGAGGAAGAGAGGGATGTGAGAGCCATGTCGACTCAAATAGCACCAACCCTGGTGAGGTTTAGGCCACTGCCCGTTTGAGGCTGAGCAGGTCTGGCTGCTGCCAGCCCTTGAATACGTCGTTTCCTGGGAGACAGGAACTACAACTAGGGTCAAAACTGGTTGGTCGCACCGTATTAAAAAAAAAAAATATATATATATATATATATATATATATATATATATATTTTTAA
>NW_015540886.1:1139797-1141807 GCF_001515605.1 Sinocyclocheilus anshuiensis
ATTTTGTTTGATATATTTTTAAGATATTAAGACATTTTTATAAAAAAAAAACAAAAAAAACAAGACTGAACAAAAAATGTGTTTTCAAAATACACCCACAGCTCTGGTGAGTAAGACAAATAAATAAATTTGATATATACATATGTACATAAACATCTTCAAAAAATACTTTCACAAATCTCAACAAAAGAAATAAATGAATGGAAAATAAAGAATTAAAAAAATAATGCTATTCAAAATAATTAACAAAAATTATATATGTGTACACGCACACACACACACACACACACACACACACACACACTACAATGAACATCTTGAAAACAAATACTCCCTTAAAATTCATTCAATCAAATTCAGAGGATAACAATGTTTACCTTACTCCTAAAAATGCATACAACGTGTCGTTTCATCTAAGGGGAATCATGTAGTGTCACAGTAAACTAATTCATGCCGCATGTGCTGTGGCATCTGCTGCATGTATATGATATCCTGTTCAAAAGAAGTGCGGTTGCAATCAGCAAGTTATCACTATTGATTTGCAAGGAGTGAAATTAGAGGGGGTCTTCTGAAGCTGCGAGCTGTCAGAAGCTGACCTCGGTCTGTGCACTCCTTCACCTCCAAGTTCTAATCCGCCTCAGAGACCAACCGTCTGCTTGTGTCAAACCTACACACCATCAGCCTGACAGCAAGTCGAGAGAGAGGAACAAGACAAAGGAAGAGAGAGAGAGAGAGAGAGCTAACCCTAACGCTAACTGAAGCAGCCAGGGCCAAACCTGCTCTTTAGCTTGAGTTAAAATTTGAAAAGCTGTCTTTCTCTCCGAGTGTAATGTATTGTTACAGTGCGGCCCCTCGGTTTACCCAGACGAGGATGCAGAAAGTTTGCTGAGAGATGCGTGTGCGGTAGATGAACAAGGCAATTCAAAAATTCAAGCCCCGTTAGTCCTGCCATAAACATGCAGTGTGATGTGCAGAAACAGGGCCAAGCCCTGAGTGTGTTTTATTTAAGAGTTTGTGTAAAAGAGCCCACAGTGGTTTGATGTCTCAACTGGCTTCCAACGCAACCCCCCTCACCCGTACGATCCTGTATCTCCATGTCTTTTTTTACATTATACATACAGTGAATCACTATTACCCTTTTAGCTCCCAACAAGCCTCTTTTTATTTTTCTATTTACTTGTTTACACATCTGTAGCCATCAGCGTGGTCTGCCTCCCCCTGTAGCTCACAGTTAAATATTTACAGAATTCCTCCGTCTCTGAGGACCGACCCACTCCGGCTGTGACAGGCACCAGCCTCTGACAGTAATGGAATGGGAGCGTGCATTTAGAAAACACATTGAGACACTTAGACATGCAACGAGGCCGAATCATACAACACCAAGGCTAATGTTGTCCAGTCAATGATGCGGGTTGTTTCATTGTCACACGACTGACCTGGTCCAACCTGCTTTTAGTCATACACTTTCACAAATGTTTGTTTGTTTGTTTGTTTATTTATATAGCACAGTTTAATGCAACACCAGGTTGCCCAAAGTGCTTCACAATATCACAATAAAATTAGGTAACGCTTTAGATTACAACCCGCAAAGAACTATGTAAGTATACGGTGTACGTTTCTGTAATTATAGTGTACCTATAAAGAACATACGTGTAGGTATAAGGGAACAATGTGTTACGTTTGGGTAATAAGGGGGTAACAACCAGATATGCAACCTGCAAAAAACTGCGTAAGTAAACTGAAGTTACAGTGTAACTTTTTTGTAATTATAGTGTACCTATTCAGTACCTCTGTGTAGGTATAAGGGAATAATATGCGAAGTTTGGGGAATAAAGGGGTAACAACCTGTAAAATTACAAATCATTTATACTGTAAGTATTTTGAAACTAAGAGGTGCTTATTCTAATATTACGTGGTATGTATGGCCTAAACAACAATGTTATGTTTGGGAATGATTTAGAAAGACGATATATACTTTTTATAATTTTATATTGGTATTTTATTATAGGC
>NW_015540886.1:1141835-1147562 GCF_001515605.1 Sinocyclocheilus anshuiensis
GTCTGCGCTTCGATTCGTTTTCTCCTATTTTCCACACATGTTCCCGTCTTAAGCACCGCAGTCACAGATTTCGTCGCACACAGCGCCGTTCACGTTTGAACTCACGTGACTTGCTGCATGCTCTCATTCACGTCCTCCACATTCATAACCCAGCAACGTCGGGTTATTACTGATATCAACCCAAATTGGGTCAAATCAAGCCAGCTTCCTAACCCAACAGTCTCAACCGAGCGTTTGGATTGAAACAATTACCAGCGTGTTTTATATGTGTAGGCTATAAAAAAGTACACAGTGTATGTTTTTGCTTAATCGCTTGCAAATATAAGAGGTCATACATACCCTGTAATATTAGAATAGGTACCCCTTAGTTTCAAAATACTTACAGTAGAAGTAATTTGTGATTTTACAGATTAATACTCCTTTATTCTCCAAACTTCGCATATTGTTACCTTATACCTACACGGAGGTACTGAATAGGTACACTGTAATTACAAAAATGTTACGCTGTAAATTCTGTTTACTTACGCAGTACATTGCGGGTTGTAATCTAAAGCGTTACCTAAAATTACATAAAAACAAGCATAGTCACAAATAACAACACAAATCACATAACAACATGGACACAATTTAAAATAACTAAACCTGCATCACAACAACTGCTCATTAGTCTTTAAAAGATGTGCTTTTAACACAGCTTTGAAAACCGAGAAATGTGACCTTATGAAAGTTATGGGAAAAAGTTGAAAGTTTGGATAGTTTAGAGAAAAAAAAGCAACAACATAAGATGCACTAAATGAATGGGACAGTTTATGTTGCTTTCATCTTGGCATTTCATTTTTGTCCTCAAAAGCTTTCGGTGTACCCCTATATAGCAGGACATTCGTCGCTTGAAAGCAAAGTATGCACTGTTAAATTTGTAAATTTAGTGTGTGTGTGTGTGTGTGTGTGTGTGTGTGATGTTGGCTGAGCACATTAGTGTCCCTTATGGCACTGAGTGGAATGTCAAACTAAAACATCTTTGGAACGCGGGGTGACGTTTCGTGCACAGACGCTGTCCCAGTTCATGCAAATAAAGCTATGAATATTTAAAAGCAATGCAAATAAGAATTCATGACAAACAAGGCTTTTAGCTGGAAATTTAATTATATGTGTACTTGCTTGCAAATTAGTTTACTTTCTCTATCTCGTTCTCTTCCTGTCTCTCTTGTTCTCTCTCCCTTTATAATTTCCCTCAATTTGAGATACTATTTTGACTACTGTTTTGAATTCAAGCTGTTTTAGAATGCCAATGAAACAGCACACCTAACTTGAAATCAACATACACTGCACCATACATTTTTTTTTCTCATTTAATTTATGTTAAAAACTCAGCATCTGTGGTTAAAAATACAGTGATAGCATGTCAGGCTTCACGGGATGTAATTTTTGTGGCTGTTTAGTAACACCACCAACGTAATGCTATAAATAATAGCTAAATAACATGAAATATAACTTTATATTGCTCAAAAGTTTGGGATTAGTAATTTGTATTTAATGTCTTTGAAATAAGTTTCTTATGCTCATTGAGGCTGCATTTATTTGATCAAAAACAAAGAATGCACACATTTGAGTAAAATCCAAGTACAAATATTTTCACAAACAAATCATGATTCACCAATAACTCTCGCACTAAAATGTATTAATTTAATTTGGGAAAATGTAGGAACAACTGAAATAAAATGTATGTTAATAAATAAATAAAAATCACATACTCAGGGTGGCCTTATAATCATATTAAGATGAAATTGTATACATTATTTCTATTTAAATATACAGTGTGTCATCATATAGTGAAAGAGTAATAAAATCTGCATTATAGCTTGAGCAATGCAGATATGTGTATGTACCACTGGCTAATGAGGCAAGAGTGCATCTTTAGAGAGCGTCATATGTTTACTGAGAGTGGTGTAAGGCTGTGAAGGAAAGGTTGTGTGGAAAGCCCTCATATAGAGATGGTTCGGGTAGGTTTTAGGTTGCAAATTACTAACCTCAGTATTCATTTAGAATACTCCAAATTCATTATTGGAACGAAATTACGAACACATTAATGTATGCACGTCTTGCAGAATTTTCTCATGATAAGTTTTCCTGCACATACATATACATAATATTCCACAAAATGATTAGTGAATGAGACCGAGCAGTATTATTATAATTAAAAATAACGTTCTTAAAAAAAAAATAATAATAATTAAAACATATTAAAATTCATATTAGAATTTTCAGCTGCCATTATTTAAGTTTTCTTATTATAAAATATGTATTATTATTATTATTATTATTATTATTATTATGCTGAAAATAGCTGCTTAATATTTTTATGGAAAAGTTGTTCAAAATAACAGCGTTTATTTGAAATCTTCAGTAACATTAAGAATGTCTTTACTGTAACTTTTGATTCCAATGCCTATAACTGAATAAAAAAATAAAGCATAAAAGGAAATAAGCAGTACATTTTTATTATTAATAAAGGCATAAACAGCTGTCATCGAGTAATTAAATATTTGTACCTTTACAAACAATGTTTTCAGTAAAATTACATCTGTCTTGTTCAATTTATCTTGCACTATATATGACAAAAGGAACAGTACACAATGTGATCTATTGTATTAAAATTACTTGTTTTTTTTCTACAGTGTACTACATGTGCCCTTGGATATGCATGTGCGTTAAAGACCGATAATGAGAAAAAGAGAAGGAGACAGGAGAAGGAGAGGTCACACAAAACGTTTTAAAACCATCCTCACAACGAGAGTACAGCAATTCACCTTGAAGAGCACTTGAAACAAGAGAACGTTCCTGTTTCCTCCCTTTCTCACACCATATCCTAGTTTTTCATAAGGTCTTATGAGTCCTGACACTTCATTAGCAGCACTCAGCTCGAGTTTAGTCCACACGGTCAAGGTCAAGACATGTGTACTAAGTCATAGTCGAGCCGCCCCCTTGCAGGAGATTTTTTCGTCTTTTTTCTTCACTTTCTGTAGCGTTTCAGTCTTTTGGCCAAAGACACACTGAGTTATTGAACTTAAGGTAAAAGGTGCTCATAGCTGTTACTTGGCTCCACTTTTCTTCTAAGTAACTCTCTCACGATTGCCTTTCTTCTAATCTTGTGAAATGTCCGGATCATTTGAATCACCTGCTTTCTGAAGCTACTTTTCTTATTGCCGGTTATGTCATTAGCGCAGTAACTAGAGTCACTAAAAGAGTCCTAGAATGTAATTTACATGCTTTGTGCCATGATAAAGTTTCACAGAAGCAGAGAAAGAGCACTAATTAAGTTAGTCTGGGTACATAGGCAGGTGTCAGTGACACATTCAGAGCAGTGAAGCCATCAAATGCCGGGATCCATAGCCAGAAATCCGATTCAATATGCTATTTCATCTGGGCGTGAGGTATTTGAGAAAGAGAGCGATGCATTTGAAGTCTGAAAAAACTGTAAATATTCTTTAATGTAAAAATGTGTGAGTGGGGACCTCAGCGCTGAGGGGAATCTTGTTCACATCAGTATCGATGAGATGAAGACTGTCTACTGGAAGAACTCAGAACTCTACGGCTCAGTCAATGCATTCTAATATGAAACATTTCAAATCGCTTTATGCCAATGTGACCTGACTAACAGGATTGGTTAGCGCACTGCAGAGGATAGACAGAGGAATGGAAGATAAAAGAGGAAAAAAGTTGAACAGAAAGAGAATAGAAAAAGTTTTAGATATGGGTTATTAAAGGACAATCGTCTTATATGCTCATAAAACCAATTCACTCTGGAAAGGGTCTGGCACGTATTCACTAAAAGTAAATCTATCCACATTCACAGCTTAAGCCCGCATGGAAGTGTCTTCCTTAAATAACTGTGAACTTCCTGTGTGTTTATGCTGTAAATATGGTGTAAACCAGGTTTTAACTGCAGCGCTGTCTTTCTCTCACTTTCCCCGTGTTGTTCTGAAGTATAATTGGAGTTGATGTGTGGCTCCAAGGCCTCGACTTTCCTGCTTTTGCACTAATTCTGCTCAGTTAAACTCAGGGGGTGAGTGAGAGAGAGAGAATAATAGACTAAGGCAGCTGTAAGGGTTTCAATTCCATACAAGTGTCAGTACTGGTTGTGTGCTGGGAGCCAGGGGCTGACAGGGGCCTGACCCTAAATTAGCCAGTAATCAAGCCTGAGCCACCTGGACATCAGAGTGTGTGTGTGGCCAGGACCAGCCCATTCTGGGATGCTGGGTATTATGGCCTTGAGTGAGCGTTGAATGTTGCTGAATTATCTTTCAGACAATAAATCACATTCCGAGACATGCCAGCACTCACCATTCAGAGCACACAGCTTCTAAATACATTCTTCGCTCTTTTATTTTTCTTGAAATCTGCTTTTTTTTTTTACCTCCTTTACTCTATGTGTACGTACCCAAGTACAAATACTAGTGGGTACAACTGCATTCAAATACACAAATTGTGCTTTTAAACAAGATTTAATTCATCTAATTTACACAAACAGTTCAAAATATTCATTTTTTTACTTGATATTTCTTTCCTTTTCTTGATTTAATTGCAGATGGCTTATTTCAGGGAAGTAAAATTAATGAAATAAACAAATAAAAATAACAATAAAAACACAAGGCTCTAAAGTTGCTTGCTGACAGAGATATCTAAACGAATACAAAAAGAACCTAACCAGATAACCTAACTAGGAACCAACGAGGATGAAATCATGATTTTTCTGAACTGAGATATCAAAAGAAACTCGTGCTGATTCACTTAATGACCTGACTCAACTGAGCTGATTCATTTAAACAGCTCTTTCACTGTATGTGCTGTTTGAACAGTGATTCATTAGGCGATGACGTGATTCAGTCTTCAGCCAGTAGCCACACGACTGACTGACTGACTGACTGACTGACCAACCGATGTATTATGTGTACTGTGCATCGAGACTGACATTTTTGTAACATCTACTCATATGATTTTATGTCTGCTTACTTTGAATTGCACATTGTCTACATGGCTACTGTGTATTCTGTCACAAACTGGTGAACTAAAAACAAAGAACATAACCTTAAATGGATTCCTTCACATCAGAAATGCATCAATAAATCGCCACTGGACGCCTGTCAAATGGAATTTAAGCATAAACGTTCAGACGCTGACCTAATGATGGCAAGTCTGAAAGAGAAAGGCAATACCATGAAAGGGACCATTTAAACAGACACAAAAACATGAGCCATGAGCAGTGGAATGGAGGGAAAAAAGCAAGGTCTCAAGAATCGTTTCTAAAGGTTTCACACTTATTTTAACTTGAGCACAGCATTTTTAGGATGTCGCCTTACACAACATGCAGCTAAAGATGTGCAAGCGTCCGTTCACACAGAACACATTTTTGCAATCCACACTGCTACTTTTCCCCACTGTTTTTCTCTTTGAACATGCACTAGACAGATTTGTCTGACCATTGTGCTTGCATCTTGGGTCTTCTGCAGCATCTTGCGCAAGACACATATTCTAAAAACACACTCAAGTTAAAAAGTTTGACTTTTAATAAAACGGGTCTCTAGACATATTTTTCATTCCACTGCCCTGCGTCTTGCGTTTTTAACCATAAAACTAGGGCTGCACGATTTATCGAATGCGATTGTCATGCACATTTTGTTAGTAATGCCAGTTCTGTAATCAGCAGGCAATCATCATCACGTGCTTTCA
>NW_015540886.1:1147716-1147958 GCF_001515605.1 Sinocyclocheilus anshuiensis
TCTTACACAGAATAAGGCACGCAACATATTTCATAGTATTCTAAGCAGTGATAAAGGCATTGCATTATAAATATATTATTTTAATGAAAATTATAATAATAATAACTCCATAGATAAACCATGTATTGTCATAATCGTGTGTTTATTAGTCACGTTGAATCAGTAATAAAAGCAGTTAAATCTTCTGTGGCTTTGTCCAAATACCCACACTTGCAGTCTTTGCACTTGACCACTTGATTACT
>NW_015540886.1:1148226-1148543 GCF_001515605.1 Sinocyclocheilus anshuiensis
ATCTCGGCAAAAAGTCTCACGATTTATTTCCAGAACATGATGCATGATGGGATACACTAAGCCTCGAATAGCGCTCTGGAGCGGTATTCGAGATAGTGTGGATTTAGTATCCATTAAGGCACTGCACTTTGGCATTTTGAAGGCATGGGACAGACTTGCACACTTACTTCCTGTCATGCGCACGCGCTCTCAAGTGGCCAAGACCGCAAGTGTGGGTATTTGGACAAGGGGTGTGTTTACCCAGCTACCGCTATAGGCATTTCCTGGGTTTCTTCTGCGAGGCGTATTTGGAGTTTCAGCGCGAGAGCGCCCTCTGG
>NW_015540886.1:1148722-1154554 GCF_001515605.1 Sinocyclocheilus anshuiensis
GCACCCTCTGGCCTTTGGATGGAGATTTACTGCTGATCACAGAACCGTGCTTCACTAAAAGATACGCATGACAATCGCAGCTTCTGTCGAATAGCAATTTCGATTCCACTTCGATTTATCATGCAGCCCTATGTAAAACCTTTTGACACATAATTCAATATTGTGTTAAGTTGAACTGATTTTTAACTGGACACATTCACTGCTGAAAAAAAGCAGAGAGATACTGTGCAATGACCAAATACATCTATCTGGCATAAACCAAAAAAGAGAAGAACAGTGGAAAAGAAAATGCGGTCTCTTAAAAATTAAAAAATGTTAACAATTTTGACATCTGTCTGGAGCATGTAGGCAAAATAAAAAATAATGTAGTGCACTGGAACACAAAAACATGTTCTGTGTGAACTAGCCATAAGACTGTAGAGAATACATACGAAGTCCAAAACAGTTATCAGACTCACTGTATGATGCTTCATAAACCAGTTCCACCCCTCCCCTTACTTTCCTTTTTCTTTCCTTGCTGCTGTGTACTGTTCCGTAAATTAAAGCAAATAATAATACAAATAATAATTTTGATGATATATATAATTTTTAAAGGAATGCTTTCATACCACTTAACATGTAATAAAGATTGTAAAAAGTAGAGACTGTCGAATTACAGTGAACTATCTGCTGAAAATAGGCATGTTCTCATTTCCCATAACCAAACTCTTGCATATTGTCCTTCAGTTTTCTTTCCATCCACTTCTGAGTATTGCACTCCACAATAATCAATAAAGATAAAGCCACTGAAGGCTCCATATTCAGAGATACATTTGTGAGGGTCCTTCCTACCACACACTTCCTGTTAGCGTATGTGCTTCTGTGTTCTATATGTTCACCGCTGAATAGAGCCTCTTTATTCAGCAAAAATAGATTCTTTGGCTGTCAATGCTTGTCTTTTGATAGAGGGAAAATATGAAGAGAGAAATGGAGTGAGAGAGAGACAGCAGAGAGAAATAGTGAGAAAGCCTAAGGGTCGTAAGTGAATCAGTGAGTGACACTGACAGTTCAATCATCTTCAGAATCCGTCATACCTGTCATTTCACTTAATATGATTTTCAGCACTGCGATGTTACAACTTTCATAAGCAGATCAGTCTCCCATAATTCCTACATACAGTAATATCTCATTCAGCAAAACCATAATCAATTGTGATGCCGTGCAGTGTGCACACAATATATGCTGGGATCCAAATGATCACCAGTGAAAATTCTTTACTTTCACGATTTTCTAATTCAATACTTTTTTATATATCACAAATTACAACATCAGTGCAGAATCAATAATGTTTATTCTTTGTTTTGCATAATAATGTATTACAAAGATATGTAAAATGAAGAATGAATATTTCAGATTCTTAAACTCCTGAGACCCTGCATCCTCATATGAGGACATTATATTTTAGTGAATTTCTCTGAGACTATACATGCCACAGTTTTAAGTCCTGTAAAGAGCACATTCAGGGCTTTTCAGAGATACTAAATATTTGGATGTTTCACCATGACCACTCCCTCTCTTTGGTCTTCAAAAATGTCTTATGTAATTATCATTTAAATCTGACTAATTTTTAAACTGTGTGTCATAAATCAACACCTCAGGAAAATGTTATGGGGTTTCAAATCAAAATATGACTTTCTGTTTCGAAACAGGATGTTGATTTCATACATGTCCTCATATGAGGACACCGGGACTAAAAGCATGTTTATTAGCATTTTGGGAGACACAACAAATGATAAGGGAAAGAAATTATGTTTCAATATTCTATGAAATATTATATATTATGATGAAAATCTTGTCAAATATTACTCCCATTATTACACTTCTTTTTTTAATTTCATGTTGCCCCAAAAACACATTAATATGCAAATTAGATTTAGTTATAGATACATTGTATATAATGAGAAAACCCGTTTATTGCCATTTTACACACATTCTGCAGAAAGAAAAATGGTATATCAAATCATTATGTTATAATATAGTTGAGAATCATCTTTATACAAAGTTTGGTAAAAAAAAAAAAAAAAATCCTGAAAACTAAAAATGTACTGGTTATTTAAAAAAAATCAATTGTTTTTGCCTATGCATGTTCATTCATGTATTTAAATTTTTTTTAATAAATTGAGTCCCGGTGTCCTCTACCAAGGACATAGCATAACTTATGAATGAAATATAATTTTAATATATATATATACTCAACAATTGGGCTTATTCTGAGCTCTGTTTATAGAAAACAGACAATTATAATTGTATTCATTCTGCATGTTTTTGAGTTTCATGGGAATCGAATCTGGAAATCATGACCTTAATGTCAACTACCAGTTGAACTACAGCAACAGAGTTTAACAGAAATGTTAAAAGAACAGTTCACCCAAAAAAAATACAATTTACTGTTAATTTACTCAACCTCTGGCCATCCACGATTTAGGTGACTTTCTTCAGTAGAAAAGTTTTAGCTGAAACCAAGGCCCTTGGTGGTTCATAAAGTACAACTCAACAGGCACCATCTTTCTGAGAGTCCAAAACCATATTCAAGAACATAAAATTAATCCCCACGGCTCCTGGCGATACATTGAGGTCTTATGAAGAGAAGCAATCAGTCTGTGTAAGAAACTGAACATTATTTATAACATCATATTGTGAAATCTATAGCCTCAGACAAACCTGCCTGTGCGCTCATACGCACGCTCAAAACATATGCGTGGCCGTGAATGGATGCTGTTGTTGTTTAAAACAGCTTCATCACTACAATCATCCATGATAAGAAAAATCAAGTACCATTTTGATGAACAATGTAATACAACTATAAATATTTTACTAAAACCACTATCTGCAAACGTGTCCTCCCTCTCTGCTGCAAACAACAATGGTGTCAGTACATGGATAATAATTATTAATTAATGATTAATTTTGTGCTTTTGTAACTGCTTTTTTTCCTCTTAAAGTGACGGTGCCCGTTGACTTTAGAGTTCCACTGAAGAAAGAAAGCCACCTACATCTTGGATGGCCTGAGGGTGAGTAAATTAACATCAAATGTTCATTTTTGGGTGAACTATTCCTTTAAAGGGACTTAACGTCTTCTGTGGAGCACAAAATAACATATTTTGAAAGTCAGTGCAAAACAACATGGGACGCCATTGACTTTCACTGTATTTTTCCCTAAAAATCTCTTCTTTTGTGTAGCACCACAGAAAATGTCACACAGGTTTGGAATGACATGAAGGTGTGTAAATGACAGAAATTTCAATTTTAGATGAACTCGCCCGTTAATGATAGTGAAGCACATTTGAATGCTTCAAATGTATCCAAAATTGCTGGAAATACCCTTTACAAAATATCAATGCATTATCATGCACTATTACACAATTAGGATAACTGGCTTTATACGTTAATGATTGTGTATACACACACATGTACACACAGTGCATGCTTATTCAGGTGCGAGATGCAAGTTTAGTTGCACCTGTTCCCCAGGAGGCCCTTGGCATTCAAACTCAGGTGTGCATGAACTGAGATGGCCACCGGGCGGGCATGCTCTAATAACTCACAGCCTCTTTGACAGACTTGAACGCCTCTCATCCATCTTTAAATGTCTCCTCACGCCAGCCCTGAGAGAAACATCTGGTAGAGTCTTCTTATGCTTTCACTATATAATGTTATATTCCTTGTGATTAATAATTGATTAATGCCTTAAGCCTTCTTTTGTTCCACAGACGTTTTCCTCTTTTGTTTTTTATCCGCCATCTCTATCTTTCTGTCGCTCGGCTCGCTAATGTCCGTCCTGTGCACTGAACGCTCTCTCCTCCACATCATGAGTAGACATGCCCCTTACTGCTGATTTGCTACAAGTTTGTTTTGCTAGTCGGCCTTTTTAAAGTGTTTTTGAAAAATTGCTTACCCCACCTTTAAATGAACACTAGTTAACCATTTTTTATTCCTTTTCACATAAGTTCACAAGTTATAATCACAAATGATCAATTAATAACTTATTTTCAGTTCCTTTCACAATACTATGTTATGACCTCAAAACACTTGCATGTCGTGTACAAGTGATATTTAAACTAATGTTTGCACTACATTTTGCACCAGCTCCATATTAATGGCTTTTTTGGAGGTAGTAAACTTGCTTGGCAGCGCACCTGATACAGCATTGCAAAGTGATCTAGTATGAGTCCCATGAAACACAAGTCACAATAAAGGAGCTCAAAAGACTTGTAGAAGAAAGTATTGTCATCAAATGTGCTTTTAGCCCACATTTGCTTTTGTTAATACTATCGGTTACCTTTGAGGTATGGTTTAGTGTAGGTTGTACATTATTTTCACACACAATTAAGCATTACCTGCCAAACTGCCACTATACAACAGTCAACATAATAAAACATTGCCAGATTCACATTCATCTGTTTTGGATATAACTGAAAACATTTTAGCTCCACTCTGTGGACATTTCATTTTGAATGCGTCACAAAAAGTGCAAGAAACAATATGATTTTTTTTTTTTTTTTGCAATTCTTTGCATAAGAACCAGAATCAGACTCATAGTCTAGATCTAGACTAATATCAGTTAACAAAAAAAACAATAGAAATCCAGAAGTTCATCTGTAAGTGAGATTTGCTTTGACATCTGACAACCATGAATTAATCCAATCGTTTCATGTAACATGCGGGGGCAGTACCTTAGTCTGCGAGCAGCATGCTGATTATTCTCTCAGTGTCTGTTGCTGCCTAATGAAACGAGATGAAAATGAGTTTGTTTTTGGCTCGAGATAACAGGCCGTGTCATTCACATGCAAACCTCCTCTGAAACGTCAAGTCTCTTTGATCCTAGACATGAAACAAAAACTACAACAAGGAGACGTTCACTTGTACCAGGATATGAGCTAATTTGGTAACTCTTTTCATGTCTACTCGGGTGCGTGTGGGTTTGGAGACGAAAGCTTGAAAATATTAAGAAAGTCACTTTTAAATGATCAAATAACCATGTTAGACAAATTATCAGACAAAGCAATGGGCAATCATAGTCAAGTCCTCTTCCTAACTACACATGCTCCTTGACAGCAGTGCTGATACAGTGCTGAATAATGACCTGTTTTGAGGCAGGTTTTAGCATAGGGAGCATAGCAACCATGTTGGGATAAACATGTCGGTTGATTTGCTTCTGCCGCTGTAGCAGTGCAAAATCCACAGGTGGCTGACTTGGATTAGTAGGATTTACACCCAACCAATTAACTGCATATGGCATGAAGTAGGTACTGCTTTTTCAACAAAAATGCACATGTATCTTTGAATTACCAGGGCTCCAGACTGCGACTAAAACTGTCACATTTGCGACCAAAAATATTAATTTGCGAGTGAAGTTTTTGCTGAGGTCGCCACTGGTGACTATATATATTTACAGGTTATAACTTAAAAATGTGCATGTAATGCCTTTTTTCCTGATTGTTTTGCGATCACATCTTTTGTTATGTTTATTTCGTGCACAACTTGAACAAACTACAACAGGTAAAGCTGTCAGCTGTGTGGATATTGGCAATATCGTTAACAATTCTCGTTTATAATCATTACTAATATGGCTTCTTCTTAACAAGATCTTAGTCTATGATGTGTTCTGTTAATGCGTGAACCTCTTATTATTTGGAGCGCACTTGCCATCCAGTAATCACAAAAAGCTTTGTGCTTTGTTACTTTTTAAAAAACAAAGTATCAGCTTTAAAATTATTCCAAATTCATAACGAAATTCAAACAATAAATACAGTTTTGGCGCTCTTTAATGCGGCAGGCGCGATTGCTTTAGTG
>NW_015540886.1:1154850-1155217 GCF_001515605.1 Sinocyclocheilus anshuiensis
TTCAGAGCCCGTCACGCTGAAGGGCGTTCCCCTAGCGTTTTCCGACACAGCTCGAGTTCCTGAAGAGGAAGCATTTTTGGTTCCACAAAGAAACATTCAGTCAAAGGTTCTTTAAAGAACCATCTCTTTCTCAACTTTCTCAACTTTTTAGAACCTTCTTTCGCCACAAAGAACCTTTTGTGAAATGTAAAGATTCTTCAGATGTTGAAGATGTTGAAGGTAACCGTTGATGCTGGTGATGAATAAGCTTAAGCATAAAATCATGGCTACAAAATACATGGTCTTTTTGATGGACAGTTAAAGTTGTCAGTTTTATGTCACAAACAGCCTGTCACCAACTTGATCCTTAACCTGTCTCAGTCTTTAT
>NW_015540886.1:1156171-1156658 GCF_001515605.1 Sinocyclocheilus anshuiensis
GTTTATAATCATTACTAATATGGCTTCTTCTTAACAAGATCTTAGTCTATGCTGTGTTCTGTTAATGCGTGAACTTCTTATTATCTGAAGTGCACTTGCCATCCAGTAATCGAAAAAAGCTTTGTGCTTTGTTACTTTTTAAAAAACAAAGTATCAGCTTTAAAATTATTCCAAATTCATAACGAAATTCAAATAATAAATACAGTTTTGGCGCTCTTTAATGCAACAGGCGCGATAGCTTTAGCACCTCAGTTCAAGCGGCAAGCGAACCCATTTAATATTTTTCTTTATTACTAGTAGCTACATAATAAACATGAATTAACATCAAAAGGTAGGCTATTTTATAAGAGAGCCTAAACTGCGGAAAACGTGTAAAGCTTGTAAACATTGCAATGTTATATACATTTACCTCAGAATAACCATTCGGTGTCCATAAGCTCATCAGTCAGCTAGAAAAATAACTATAAAGAGGAGCATTTTGCTATAT
>NW_015540886.1:1156791-1171546 GCF_001515605.1 Sinocyclocheilus anshuiensis
CACAAAGAACCTTTTGTGAATCGTAAAGGTTCTTCAGATGTTAAAGGTTCTTTATGAAACCATTTAGACATAAAAGGTTCTTCTATGGCATCGTGAAGCACCTTTATTTTTAAGAGTGTATGACAACATTTACAGGATGCATTGCGGAGGAGCCCAAACTACACTCAGTGGCCAAGTGATGCATATGGTCCATGATATTGGTACAGATTATGTGTTATGAACAATTCTTTGTGACTGTATATTTCAAGTTGGAAAAGACATTTAGTTCCCACTTTAAGTGAACCTTAGTTCCCAGGTCATCTACAAGATGGATTAAAATGCTGATAAAGTCAAGAAAAGATGAGACATAAACACATGACGGTATGATTGAAATGTTAAAATGTAAAATAATAATAATAATGATAATAATAATAATAATAATAATAATAATAATAAATAAAGCACATTTATTCTGTGGCACCTAAAAAAAATAATTTGTTTCTTATAGGAGCCAATGGCTCCTTACTCAATTTTTTTTTTGTCTGGAGCCCTGATTACAGAACCACTAATCCAACAAACCCAACCCAACCCAATTGGTTTATAGGGGCACTGTGAACTAGCCAACAGTTTGTTATTATACTATTTAAGGGCAAAACATTTACTTCCTGTCCACATCCAACTGGGTCACTGCACTAACTCTCCCATCCTCGTATCTGGGCACTTTATCACTGGAGACTGGAGATCAGAACTGCTGCCAAACATACTTCACCTTGGCAAAGCAGTGGGGAGCGGACAAACATGCCTGCCTTTCGCCGCTTCCTTTGGCTTCGCTCCATGCCTGACACTGTCCTAGATTGGCATGACAGTGCCCTGCTTGGCACAGATAACATGCTACAGGGAAGAAGTTCGCCATGCCACAGATCCTGTGCCAACGCGGCTCCAAACAAGCTTGGATTATTGTGTGTCAAAGCTTGTACACAGGCAATTAAGCAATTATGATAGGGAACAAGGCCTAGCACACGCTGAACAACAGTCATTTAAAAATAAAACAAAGATCCTAAAACAACTAAATTGAAGCTCTGTGCCTTTTATTCCATGTTATCAATGTTAGTGCACTCCTAAAACCCAACAGAATTCTCTTTCAGCAGAATTTTTTATTTTATAACAGTCTCTTTTCAGGGGAAGTGGACGAAAAACACTGACTGCCCATTTTGCACTTTATATTTTTGTCCAAATTTCATTTTTTAATAGAAAAAAAAAAATGAAGAAAATAAAGAAAACTGTGCTATACAAGTGGTTTTATAGGGCATGGGTGTCTAAACTCAGTCCTGGAGGGCCGGTCTCCTGCAGAGTTTAGCTCCAACTTGCCTCAACACATCTGCCTGGAAGTTTCTAGTATGCCTAGTAAGACCTTAATTAGCTGGTTCAGGTTTGTTTAATTAGGGTTGGAGCTAAACTCGGCAGGACACCGGCCCTTCAGGACCGAGTTTGGAGACCCCTGTTATAGGGTATTTAACCAAGAGTGGAATGGTTGACATTTTCAGTATGTATTACGAGCAAAAAACAATTAGGCCTACAAGAAATTAAAATCACTGCATGAAATTGATTCTTGGCATGAAGTAAGCTTTAGAATTGAAGGATTAGTTTCTTTTGTTTACATTTCAAATATTTATATAGAAGACCATCATGTCTGTTTTCACACTGTGCTTTCAGAATGTTGTTTACCATAAATAAGATTTATTTCCTCAACTTAACAATTAGCCATGGATTATCAAAACTCAACTGTAATTTACATTTAAGAGCAAAATGAAATAAACAAAGCATTTGTCAAAATATAAAAACGAAAAAAAAAAAAAAAGGCATGAGATCTTCAATTTGGACTTGATGAAGCCATTTCTGACAGGCAAGTTATACACAAACCATATCTTAGCTATGTTCCAAATGCCACAGTAATTTAGGTTTCAACACATATATACATCAAATTTCTAACTGTTATATTAGCAAATACAGTGAAATAATGCAATAATGCAATGTTTCACAATAGTGAAATCACTTAAAATGTCAACCTTGTTGCTATGATAAACAACCGACCAATTAAAAGTGGATATTTGTTGAAATGCCAGCATTACATTTCCTTTATAAAAACCATGGTAGCAAAGGAGTATCACTAGCTTGAGAACAATGCTTGTAATGTGAAATTAAACTAAAACTGTCAACCCTGCAACTCTCTTGCCTTTCTGGAGGTATAATTATATCGTAGCATATAATAAATGTTTTAATTTAGCTTGAGACGACACTATGCAATTGAGTGACATTACAGCACATTATTGGTCTAATGAAATATTAAAAATCTCACAAAAAAGGACTGAAAACTACAAAAGGCACACGTTTCTCAGAAGGACCCAAAGATGGATTAACAAGAAAAGGATTTAGACATGAGGAATGATTGGAAACAAGCTAGTCTGCCTTCAAGATTAAATTTCTATGGTTTAATTTAAACTTGAAGTGAAGCCAAACTTACATTATGTTAAGGACTTTCAGCTCCTTTCATATGCCAGATTGTGTTTATACATGTTTCCCAGTAAGATACAAACTTAAATTCATGTTCATGCCGTTGCAGGCAGGTGTTTTATCAGAAAATAAGTAGGTTGCATAAGTGAATTCTCCTGTATAGAATAAAAGCAGCAGTGTTAATCTCTTGTGCATCACGCCATCACCCACGCATGACCTGTGCTCGGCATGACCACACGGAAACGCCACTTAAAACAAACACTGCTGTGCTTGCAACATCACAAGTGTACATTTGTAAAAGATTAAATTTAACAATGCTCTTCACTGATGTAGACAACTCAGTGGCCCTTCTCCATCTGTGATATGAGCATAATCTCACTTCTGATCTTCTGAAATGACTGCACAAGCAGGAAAAAAAAGACTCCTGCTGAGGAACCATTTTGTTCCACGAGCCAGCTTGTCTCCTTTGAGATGTTTCTGTTTTAAGTTACTGATTGAGGTTTCATTAGCTTTTGATTTTAGACTAGCCTTTGTAGGCTCTCTCTCCAGTAGATTGAAACAATGCTCAGCATTTCATAGTAGTCTACAAGGTTTGATTTGAAGTAAAGAAAGACATCCTGCTGAAAAAGCATCCTGCTGAATCAGTCTAAGGTGGTCTGTAGTTTGTAGCCTGGCCAGACAGAAAAGTAACCAAATACCCCCCCAGAAAACAGACCATGTATCTAAAAATACTGATTATTGTCACAAAAGGTAAAATATTGCAATACTTATACATTTCTCTCTGGACTTACTATGAATCCATCTTTTCAAAATATGCATCATATATTTGATTTGAACATTAATGTGCCACTTTAAATAATGCAGTGCTTTCCAGCAGACATATTCTCAAAGATGTACGTATGAGATTATTAGTAATATGAGCAGTGCCATATAATAATAATAAAAAAAGAAAACGGCAGACATACTTTGTTGGGTTTTTGAGTCGTTGGTCCACTTGAAGCTCAGTGGCAATTAAGGAGATGGCTCTTAAACAGATTGCTGTAAAGGGTTTTCAAGTAGCTGTATGGTTGGCCTTTCCAGCAGGCTGCACTTTATAATTCTGTGCACTGAGCCTTTCTCTTCAGTGGCAGGCCACTATATCACCACACCTTTCTATAAACCATGTGTGTATGTTCACTTTTCCAATTGACTGGCTCCTCAGACTGACTGAATAGAATGAAAGCATTTTCATTTTTTCAGAGTTATTTTTTTATTTTCTTCATTTAGTGAAGGAGAGTTAGCAGGCATCCTAGAAATGAAGAGGTACTATGCGAGTGGGAAACGGCAGCAATGAAAGTGAATGAGGTGTAAAGACATAACTATTCAGACTGCGACCCTACATAAGAATTACCTCTAACAGGAGAGTGAATGAGGGAGCGAGAAAAAGAGAAACACTGACAGAAACAGAAAGAGGGAAGAAAACGACATGCCAAAATGTGCAGACCGAAGTGCAGAAAGAACGCGGAGAACAGCTGTGCGGTGTCATAACTAGACCTTCCAGTGAAAATATCAGACTTCTCTTTGGTGACATATACAGGACGCAAGTCCAGTGTTGTTTGGACCCCATTAACTTACACTGTATGGACAAAAAACAGTTGAAGCATTCTTTAAAAATACATTTGATCTGTTTTTTTGCAGAAGATATGGGTTTGGAACAACATGAGGATGAGTAGTGCAAATTACGGCCCAATTATTCATTTTTGGTTAAACTATTTCTTTAACATCACCAGAAGACATTGCAGTTTACAAGGTAGCTTTAGTGAAAAAATCAATTGACGTCAACACGGTTCCTACAAAGTGCACAATAATTCTCACATTCATGCTAGGTGTCTCTGATAGACATCTTCAGAGTATCTGAATAGCTCTTTGTTATTTTCTAGAGGGGAGACGTGAAGAGCGGAGTCAAGAGAACATGCCATCAAGAGATGGTGTTGGCAGGCCAGAAGCCTTCGGAGAGCCTCTCTCTCCTCCTATTCACTGTCCCTCTCAGGCACCAGATCGACAAACAGCCCGAGTTCTGACAGCTGTCATTCAGAATAATGACATATCCGTGCACCTTTGAGTTGACAAAATAACCCACAGACACATAGACTTAAAAAACAAAAAAAAAACAAAAAAACACTTGAACTCTAGCAAAATTGGGTTTGGATAAAGTATGCTTCTATCATTTTTTTTTATTCCATTGTTGTATAACAACTCACTTGTCTCAGAGTTTCAGCAAAGATGGCACAGACCTTTCATCAGGTTTGACAACCGGAGAAAAAAACACGAGGAAAAAAGGCTCGCCGTTTTCCTCACAAGGGCGATTCCTCTCCAAATCGATTTTATCAGACATCATAAGTAGTTCTCTCTATTGAAATGAAGAGAAGTTCCCTCTTTTCTCCTCACTCACAACTCCAGCCATTTTTCCTCGCTTTCCTGGTGTCCGGTACCCTCCTTCTCATGGCAGCTTTGTGCAATCAATCAATTACTATAACTGAACTGTCTTCCACCCCAAGGGTAGCGCCTATTCTCTCGCTCTATCTCTCTTTCTATCACTCTTGTCTGCATGAGGCCATGGCAGAGCCCTCTCTCCTACGACAGATGCAACAAATGAAATGCAATGGACAGGTAATTAAACTCAACGTCTCCATCACTGTGTGTTTGCATATGTTCCTATTTGACGAATTATGCCTTTTTATGCTGTTAATCATAACTGCCCCCTGGTTATTTATTGATTAGTTACCCCTCACAAAACATCAAACCACAATTAAAACCTATAGCCACTAATGGCATATTGATTTCACCACAGTTCAACCACATTACCCCACTGCCTCTACGACTTAACCACAGGTCATCTGACATTAACTACCATCTACTTAACTCCATAATCAGACATAGTTTATTGGAGACAAGCAATTAGGATCAAACAGCCAGACACAGAGGAATTGTCCAACACAATGCAAAATGGTGGTTTATCTTGCTTTATTTAACCAGGCAAATCAAGAACAAGATTCTTATTTGCAAAAGTCTGGAAAGAACAATAGAACAATTAGGAATCAGGCTGCTTATTTGTCCTTTCCTTTTTTGAGTGATTACTTCTGCAAAAAACAAAAAAAAAAAAAAAAAAAAAACCAAAATTGGTTTTAACTCCATAATCAGACATAGTTTATTGGAGACAAGCAATTAGGATCAAACAGCCAGACACAGAGGAATTGTCCAACACAATGCAAAATGGTGGTTTATCTTGCTTTATTTAACCAGGCAAATCAAGAACAAGATTCTTATTTGCAAAAGTCTGGAAAGAACAATAGAACAATTAGGAATCAGGCTGCTTATTTGTCCTTTCCTTTTTTGAGTGATTACTTCTGCAAAAAACAAAAAAAAAAAAAAAAAAAAACTCAAATTGGTTTAACAGTGAATTAATTAATATTTTGCTAAATTCAAACATTTGATTTAGTTGTGTTAGTAGTAATAACCTGGTAATAAAAAATATTAAGGATTGGTGATAAAATGATTCAGATTCCTCTACATTGACAGAAAACAGTAGGAAATGTCTTGTTCTCATGCTCATGTTCTAATACTTGTTTGATATTACTCTCTACTTCCCAAAGTATTTTCTCTCAGCCCAGCATTGCTTTCTGTCTCTTTGTCCTTCTGTCTCTCTACCTCTCATTTTCTTCCTTTCCCATCTATTGTATCTTCCTTCTCTTTTGTGGGTGAGATAAAGGATTATAGAGCTTATATTTCCTCAGATGGAGTGAAGAGCTCAACCTGTGAGTGTGTGTCTGCATGTAAGCTTGTGTTTGCTCCCAAGGCGTGTGAGCATACAAGTGTGTGTGATTGATTTCTTCTTTCTCGGCTCCCTTGAGGCAGTGGAAACCCCACTTTAGCACCATCTCTCCTTCAGGTCAGCTGTGTTCTTCAAAGGTTAAGCTCTCTTTTGCTCTCTCCTTCTTTCGCTATGTTACTATTTCCCTCTCTCTTCCTCCCTCTCTCCTGTTTTAGTAGAAACATGTACCCTTTTGAAAAGACCAGCATTTGGTGTGTTTTTGCTAATGGTTTCTCTACCAGGTTTCTTAACCAGAAAGCCTTCCCTGGTCAACAAGTTCCATCAAACAGACCATGCTGGTTTATGTACGGAAGGTTAATCTTTCATGCTAAACAAAAATTGTGCCACTAGACTTTCCAGTCTTAAACTTTATTATAAACACTAAGTATTTAAAAGTGTTTGATACCTCTGTAATAAAATAGCTGGAAGTATGAAATATGTACTTTTTAATTTTTTTAAGATCTGCTAAAAGTAAACAATGGGCAACGATGGGCACATACTAACTGACGGATATCAAACACGATACGATGATTTTATATTTAGGAAATATAAATTTAAAAATATAAATTAGCATAGATAATTAAATGTCAAAGACCGGTTGAGATATACAGTGTGTATACAGTATATAGGGTTGTCGTCAAAGCTTTGCTAAACCAGAAGAAAATCTGCATAATCCATCTTGGACTAAGGGTAGAGAGAAGTACGGACAGTTATCTCTACTAAATGAACGAATGGCTGAGTAGAATCGCATATGACAGACTGTGGTTTAACCGAGCGAGAAACACGTTCTTGTTCTTGAGCTACTGCACCTAGTGACAACATAATGAATTTCAAATCCCATGATACTCAGCGTTAACCTCATTTACTCAAAGCGTTTAGGCTTTTGTTGCATATTTTTTGTACCATGGAGAGTCTGGACCATGCCAGGGAAAAAAAAAATCAATAAAAAAGAAAGCAACATAGAATGAGAGTTGGTTATTACAAGACCAAATTCTAATGGGGAAACCCAGGAAGGAATATCTTCACTCCAGCATACAGAGATCAATAGAAGCTCTATCCATGTTTGACTGGCTGGACTATTGAGCTTATTCTTCAAATGTCAAATGCTGATCTTTTGCTGTTATCGGACGGGAGTTATTGAACCATAGCCTCTGCTAGCAGGTGCTATAGATCTCCAGGAGAGAACTGCATCAACACCTGAGAAATGGCACATGGACACATCAGTGCTCCGCTATCTATCCTGTCCCCTGCAGGATTAAGTCATCAAGAAAGAAAAAAAAAAAAAGTTTACCTTCACTAATCAGCCAGAGGCTCGGGGCAATGTAACAAACAGGGAAAAAGTCACTAGCATTTCGCAAGGTCAACGTGACGTTGCCAACACCCGACTCCATGCATTCAGGGCAATTAGATTGTGTGCATACATGTGGTTTGGTCCGGCAAAACTCCTGTAGTGGGATTATCCCTCCAGCATCTGGACCTTCACTAATCAGCCAGAGGCTCGGAGCAATGTAACAAACAGGGAAAAAGTCACTAGCATTTCGCAAGGTCAACGTGACGTTGCCAACACCCGACTCCATGCATTCAGGGCAATTAGATTGTGTGCATACATGTGGTTTGGTCCGGCAAAACTCCTGTAGTGGGATTATCCCTCCAGCATCTGGACTTTAGCTAATTAGATCACCTCTCCACAACTGCGCATGTATGCGTGTTACCGCAGCCTGCATGTTAAACAGCATGTAGGCCAGTAATTGGCCTTGATAATATTCTAGAAGGGTTTACGGTGCCATTGCTGAGGATAATAAGCCATTGTCTCTTGAATGAATATCCCATTTTGTATGTAGCAGCCAAAAATATGGGATTGCCAAATTACAACTTCTTGATGAACATCCGGATAGTCATGCTTATTTGTTTATTGTAAAAACTCACCTATTTTCAGAAGAAAAAAAAATATATCACCACCACCCAAATGAAATATCTGCCATTTGACTACATGTAATCACTCAAAGTACAATTGACCCACACTGTTTGATACAAATAAATACATAAATGGAATAAATCTATTTCAGCAATGTCCTTATATTGCCACATTAAAACTGCTTGATAGAGATGATCAGAATCTACATTTCATTTCAGTAATGGTAGATTATAATCTGGGTGGATTTAATGATTGTCTCTGCAGCTCATAGGACTATCAATATAACAGTAAGATTATTTGTCAGCTGTTGGGTCACCATAGAGTTTGCAAACCCTGTTCATTCCAAATCCTGTATGACTTTCCTTCTTCCGAGGAACACAAAATAAGACATTTCGAAAAATATATCAGTCTTTATTAAATGTAATTATATATACAATGAAAGTCAATGGGGTCCGGTGTTGTTTTGGACCCCAGTGACCTTTTCTATGTATAGATCTAAACAACTGAAATATTCTTCAGAACATCTTATTTTGTGTTCTTTAGAGGAAAGGTTTCAGGTTTGGATCAGCATGACAGTAATTAAAAAAAATTAAATTTTTGTATGAACCATTCCTTTAAAATTTATGTTAGGAGGCCACAGATTTGGATAGTATATGTTGTATTTAAGTTACCAGTTAAATGGACGTTAAAATTTTACACTGGAAAACAAATAAATAAATAAATAGAGCACACGCTGTAAAATAACCTAGGTTTTTGAATAAAATAATCTCTGTTGTACTGTTTGGATACGTTTATTCTGTGTAGAAACGGTAATGGATGAATACTTACATAAACACTCTAAACAAGAACAACTGATGAGCTGTAACATGCAATTTTTCAACATTGCACAGTGTAGGTGAAAACACGGTGCATCTGTATAGTTTTGTAGGGATATTTTAAAATCAGTCAATGTTAAAACAAACCTACAGTATGCCCCTGGAATTCTATATTAATGTGTCAAATTGGTACGTTGCTTGGAAACCATAAATGCCCTACCGTTAGACTAATAACTGTATGCCAGTGTGTCGTAACCCTTGTCTTGCCCCAAACTGTTCAAGGAGCAGTTGTTCCCATCTCTCTGCATAGACACTTACTGTCACGCTTCGCTGGATCAAGGGAATGGGAGGAACGAGGAGACAAGGAGACGTGGAGATTTCACAAAACGAGAGTCTTTAATAATCCAACTGGGAGATACAGAGCACAAGGAAGACATTCAACAAGTAGACCCGACGCCAAAAAAGGAAAACAGGAACTAAGACAGAGGTAAAACATGACAGGCAGTCCAGAATCCTGACACTTACGGTGATAAAGAGAAGGTAAGCTAAAAAATTAAATAAGAAAAACACCACACTGCTCACGTATGCAATGCCGCAAAGTGCCTCCTGCCTCGAGCCCCCTTAATGTTGCAGTAATATTGTTAATACGTTGTCTGTCCCTTGCCTCAATCTGATCTGCTTTGTTGTTAAAGAGTTATAGAGAAGCAGGAGACAATAGAGTACAAAGCAGGCCAACACACTGATTCAGACACACAGATTCATGTCAGATCTGGGCCTCTAATCATCAGAGTGCCCCTACGCTCAGAGAAACACACTCATACTGTCCCCCCGAACGGATGTGACCCAAAGCCCAACTGAATTCAAACTCTAGATTATGGATTATGGTAATCCAACCAGCCAAGGGTCAGAGGCAGAGGGCGACGCAGGCTCATTCAATCAAGATAAGATATCTGAGTGTTTTCAGCATCCTATTTGTTTGATCCACTTTCATCTCCAAAGAAATTAATAAATTACATTTACAATTTAATACAAACAGACAACAGTCATGTTATTGGTGAATTTTTATTGTTTTGTTTTTTTTTTCCAATCAGCATGTTACTGACACAGCCAGATGCCCATTCAATTTTTGATCCAACTGGATTTTAAATGAGATTTGCACATTATTTGTGCTGAAAATAAATGTACGGTTATTGAAGGTAAAAAGCTGTAGAAGCAATTGCATATTCAAATCTCTATATTTTGACTATATATTTGGTCTATCATGTCTTGAAACTCATTACTGGAACAAAATGACAAAAAAATAAATGAACTACTGACTTATTATAAATAAGGACTGCCCATTTTTAAATGTTATAGTTGACAAACAATAAATGGATGATTTTGTGAAAAAAAAAAAATATATGTATTATATATATTATATATAATATGGTACCGGCATGACATGCATCCTAATATAGTGAATGACACCCTAAGATGCTATCCAAGGGAGCTATTATCAGAGATCTTCTCTTAGTGTGAGACCCACACCGCTAACAGAGAAAAAGACAGTTAACAGGAGAAAGAAACTGAATGGCTCTCCACTGCTAAAATAAATCACGAACACTGTGAACCTTGAATGTTGTGAGACCAGTAAAGTGAAGAACACATCTCATTGTTTTGCTGTTGAAAACATCAGGATCCCATGGAAAGGCAACAATCATTTACACATGGTCATTGACCCAAAAACTACAGGTAGACTTCTTCTGACTGCAGGACAGTTTAGTTGTTTAATAAGCCCATCTAACATTTCAGAGTTTCTCAGTGGAAAGATCAGACCTCGAGCTGGGGGCACGACTGCTCTCTCTTAGACATACACACTTTGAGAGGATGTGTGTGTGAAGCAAAGAAAAATATACATTTGCTGGCATGCTGTTTTAGCACAACCTTGACATCCCTCGTTACCTTTCCTGCTCATATTGTGTGAACAGAAAGCTAAGAGAGGAAAAGGTAATAACAGATGAATGAAAGGAAGAGGGTACCATTATATTTTTCTTTTATACGGCCTACTACGAAATGTGTGCTTGTCCTAATGTGATATCAGTGACGTATGGACATGTTTGCTGAAACTGCTTTCACATCATTTGAACTGATGACACCATCGGGAGAATACCGCCAAATACGAGTACACCTGTGTTTCTTAGTGTAGATGAAAGGCTGATCTGTGATCACTGGTTCATGAAACTGAAATTAAAATTCTGTCATTTACTCACCCTCATGTCATTCCAAACCTGTATGACTTGATTTCCTCCGTGAAGCACAAAAAGTGGATTTCGGAAGAATATCATGGGAACTGTTATAGTTTAATATAATAAAAGTAATTGAAGACTGTGGTTATCAAGCTCCAAAATGACAAAATATGCACCATTAAGGCCATTAAAGTGTTTTATTATATTTTTAGTCCTCTGAAGTCATACAAAAAGAACGAAATCTAAGTGATTGTTTGCTTTAGCTCTTGTTGGGAGTTGTGACGCATCATCAAATTACTGAATTAAATATTCTTCAGAGTCAAATACTTTCAAAATGTGTACAGACAACTTTAAGTTTTTTTTTTTTTTTTTTAAGATTAACAGCTATAATTCTAATTCACTTTTTAAATGAAAATAATGAACAGGATATTCCCCAAAAACTCGTTTTTTACAGCATCCTGCTTGTTTAAAACAACTTGAAGGTAAGTAAATAATGACATAATTAATTGAGGACAGGGCTGTCAAGGTCTTCTTAGTAGTTCATGAGTGAAGTATCATCAGATTCCTGAACAAACTGTTTTTTGAGTCAAATATTTTCAATGCATTGGTTGATCCAGTTTACGAAAACCAAATATGATGATTCATTCCCAGATCAGGTTGATTTGGTTCTTCATTTCAACTCATTGAGTAAATGATCCGGTCACATCTGTTAACCGCTCACTGGAGGGAAAATCATCAGTTATTACCGGTCTGCTCATCACACAAATCCATCGTACAGCTTCAGAAGGCTTGAAATATATAGCATAAGATGTACAGACCAGTTGTATGGGGTTTTTGTGCTTTCTGAAGATTGCCAGCCTCAATACTTGTTCCCTTTCATATTGAAAAGAGCAGGGATATTCATCATTTATAACATCATACTGGTTTTGACCAACATGAAGGCGAGTAAATAATGACCAAATTAACTGAGTACAGGGCAGCCATGCTACAAAACATCAAAAACATACCATAAAAGAATCAAAGTGATTCATATAACCCGTGCATTACATTTCTTGTCTTCTGAAGCAAGAAACAGAAACAGACCAAAATGTAATCAATTATTCACACTAGCTCTTCTTAGTTGTTCAAGAGTGAAGTATCATCAGATTCCTCCCCAAATTGTTCTTTTGAGTCAAATATGTTTTATTGAATATGTTGATTCAGTTCACCAAACTGGTCTGAATGATTCGTTCACAAATCTTGCGTTCGCCTGTACGTTTTTACCAACGGTGTTTTGTTAGTGGTTTTGAACAACATGAAGGCGAGTAAAGAACCAATTTTTTTTTCTTCATCCAAACATGGTCTGTCAACAGGTCAAGGAATAGCTTATTTGGTTTAAAAACTGATTTGAGAGATTTGTCACTCCACAAGAGGGCACTGCACCATTTGCTGTATGTGATGAAATAATCTCCATTCTCCTCATTCACTTTCCCATTCCCTTTCCTTATCTCTCTCTCTCTCTCTCTCTCACACACACACACACACACACACACACAAACATAGGAAATGAATCAAACAGACAGACAGACTGTCTACAGTATGTGGGAGGCCCTTTCAACCAAGAGAACATCTCCAGGGTAAACACCAACTCTTTCTATCTTTCTCTGTCATTCCAAATCTCACTAGAGGGATTCATTGTAAACAGTCCCAATTTCATAATTCATTCCAAATAATGGAATTGTCTTGCAGAATTGCATTTCAACTAAAATATTCCAGTGACAGGCAGAGCGAAAGAAGCACGTGGTCTGAGGCTGCCTCAGAGTTCACACTGCATAGCAAGTCTGTCTATTAGATCTACCACCTAAAGATGGATAAGAGAAGTCAGTCAGCTAACAGGCACATCAATTTCTGCCAGTTTAGTATCTTCACATAAACTGAAAGTTGTTTGAAATGGAAGCAGACCTTCAGGAAGTCGTCCGTGTTGATGAGTCCAACTTCAAATGCACCTAAACACTTTAAATGTGATGTAACAAAATGTGTGTGCCGCGTTGTCTGACAGGATCAAAGGGTCAGTTAGCTCGGAGGGCTGACGGAATATACCGCAGAACCAAATCAATACACACACAGAGGGAGATCAGATACAGCGGAACTGGAAACATTCTGTCAGATCTCAAGTCTGCTTCAAAAAAGCGGTTCGTTCATACACACACACATAGAGAATTTGTGCCATTTTTACAGTCTTATACATGCATCTTGGGGAAAACTGTGTGTGTTTGAAGGTTAAAGAGAGAACCGTTCTTCTTGTTTAAACATTTTGAGTCTGGAGGCATACGCGAGTGTACGCGGCCCATCAGCACGGTCATACAGTCGGCGCTAAAAGCCTTGACTGCTGAGAGGATGGGGCGTACAGCCACAGAATGCTTATAAATGTTGTATTCTTTGTCGTCCTTTGAGACAATACCTCAGCTTTGTTCTCTTCCATAGTGCTTTGTTTGTTTGTTATTGTGAGTCAGAGGGAGAAAGCGCACGAGCGAGAGAGCGAGCGAAAGGGAGGGAGCTATTTGCATTTAATTCAGTGCTGATAAAGTTGTATGAACAGAAAGCAGTTCAAAGAAAGCCGGCTTGGACATTTTGAATTTGCCAGATCTTGACAGACTGCTCTAAACACAACAGATTATGCAAAAAATGTTGCGTCTCTCTGTTATTACCCCGCCTCGATGAATCCCGGGCCCTGTTCTTTCTACATTGTTTAATACATCCAAGATAATATGCCAGATTCTGCTAATCGTAGTAATTCCTCTCTGGCTAATTTGGTTTTTCAATCACACATGCAGATTTGATTAGAATAGCTGAACTGAATTGCTGTAGATAATTGCGTATTCTTGTGTTTACTGGAAAAGGCATATGTGTCGAAATTGGAAATGATGATAAGCAATGTAGCAAAATGTGATGACATAATATACATTTGAAATAAATGTCGAAATGTGTGCAATTGTTTGTACAAAACCTTTATGAATTTACAAAATAAAATACTACAATTTAAAGGTTCGGTGTCAGAATGTCAGTAGTAATAATAATTTTAAAGGATTTTAAAGTAATGCACAACAATGCATTAAATTGATCAAAAGTTACAGATTTTCACATTGTTACAACTATTTCAAATTAATGTTGTTTTCAAAATTGATAATAAGAAATGTTTCTTGAGCACCAAAGCAGCATATTAGAATGACTTCTGAAGAATCACGTGAAACTGAAGAGTAATGGCTGCTGAAAAATTCAGCTCATCACATGAATAAATTATATTTTAAGAATAGGAAACAGTTATTTTGAACACTAATATATATATATATATATATATATACACATATATTTCATTTATTTATTTATTTATTTTTACTGTATTATTGAACAAACTATTGCAAACTATTACTTGGTGAGAAACTTTTTTTTTTTTTTTTTTGGAGAAACATTTAAATCTTAC
>NW_015540886.1:1171704-1178332 GCF_001515605.1 Sinocyclocheilus anshuiensis
TAATAAATAGTATAATAACATTTCTGTAAAGAGAAATTATAATAAAAGTTTGTTTTAATTTAAAAAATAATAAAACATCAAGCAGAAAGCTCTTTAAGAATTTCTGGACCTTAAAAGAGCCATGAAACACTGCCAAAGCAGCCAAAACGAGGAGATGGAGCTGGCAGAAAGTTGCAGTGTTTACCTGTACCAATGCTTATAGTGAAAATCAAGATACATTTCGCAAGGGACAGGTATACTTTTCTGAAGTCATGGCAGACCACTCTACTTGTTTACAATTACAACCTGTTCCCACACTTAGGGGTTTGCGTTTATGGACATGTTGCCATCAAGTCAACTCGGAGATAAGTAGGGCTGCAACAACTAAACGATAAAATCGATTATTATCGATTATGAAAATAATCGACGATTCTCATTATCGATTAGTCGGGTCTGCCCACAGTGCACGTCCAACTTTAGCCGGTCGTGTCAAATTACAGCACTGAATTACGCATTTTTATGGACAAAATGCATCTAAAAATAGTGGAGGAAACAGAATGAGATGCTGCGGGAGAGTTACGTGATCCAAGCTGCCCAAAACATGAGAATTCTTTATTTTAAGCTTTAAGCTAATGCATTAGCGTAATGGCTTGCCCTGGTGCTTTGGTAGATGATGCGTGTGCGTCGTCAGCGCAACAACTTTCAGTTAACAGTCATATCCTTATGTATAAATGTCACAAATTCACGTGAGCATTTACATTTTTGCATAAAGGTCCGTCCTGGTGATTACCAAAATATTTTTTTAGTTTTCTGTATTGGTTAGTCCTCCAATATGTGTAAGCTCTTTAGTAACAGTAGTAGGCTATTTCTAATGCTATAATATAATTATTGCTGTTATCTATGAAAGAAAGGCAGAGAGCTTTATAGTGTTTTTTTTTTTCAGATACCCAATTACAGTCAAAAAGTACATAAACAATGCCAGCAAGAATGCAAGCTGTTATGAAGGGCATATGAGGCCTTTTTTATGTGAATAAATACTATTTAGTTGTTTAAGTTTATTTGCCCAATAAATGACAATCATTTTTTTTTTAATTTAAACAATTTTTTAACAGATTCCTAAAATTCCTAAAATGTGTTTTCTCTTTATTATGGCAGGCGGTATAATAAATTGTTAAGTACTGTATGTTTTCATAGCATTCAGTTGGCGTGTTTGTTTGAAGGACATTGGGCAGAATGTGGAATAGTGTGTTTTTGTCAAAAAAAAACAAAAAAAAATCTGGGTTTTTTTTTTTTATCCGATTAATCGATTAACTTAGAAAAAAATAGAAATAAAAAATATCCCGCCAACTAACAGAGAACTGGTTTGTAGCATCCTCATTCAACACACCTCACCAAGGACCCATCACCCCAGCTCATAACTTTAATGACAAAACTGTTATCACTGACGGTGCATTCACACGGGACATTGGCATTAACACTTCTCATTTACTTTGAATGGGTGACGTCATTCATTGTCGAACTGAATTGTGGATCTGTTACGTCGCCACTGGTGTTTTTTTTTTTTGTGTTTTTGCAACACCAGAAAAGTAATGGGATTGGCTGTTGTCACTATGATGGTCACTTTAGCACCAAGCTTCAGATACACCCTCTGTGAAGCGTTGACGTATGAATGTACCATGAGAGAAAAAAATACTGTATTCCCATTACCATGGTAATGTTTTTTTTTTATTCTTCTTTGTTGTAACTTGGGGTACCACATCACATATATAAATATTGCAGTCACTCAGTGTCATGCCATATATCAAATTACCATGGTATTATCCTCCGATAACTTCACCGTACCATGGAACCACCATAGTAGTGTTTGGAAGTACTTCTCTCTTGACCTTTCAAATAAAAGCCTATATAGTCCAATTTTCTGCATAAATAATGGATACATGTAGTTTAGAACGCATGTACTCACCTCAGTCAGATGCTGTTCCATATAGAACTTTATATATCATCTTAGCAACATATTTTCATACTCTGTTACATCAGTCATTCTGACACTCCAACAGAGAGCAATGGGTAATATGTATGTGACATGTAAGCATTTGATTAACTCTTGATGTATTACAAGGAGAGATTTGGATTAGTTTCAGCCCTTTTTGTTCTTTTGTCTTCACCCATGGTCTAAAACAGCTTTGGAATCCAGACTGGTTCTGACTTGTGATTCATTTTGTTTTAGAGTAAAAAAAAAAACACTTGTTTAATCTTTGTAATCTCCTCAGATGACAATGTAGATGCCTGACAAACGTTGTTGTTATTCTTCCGTTATTAATTATCACACTTAATTTTTTTTACTTAACTTTTCACTCTTTATTTATTTATTTTTTGTAAGGAACAGGCTGAAATTAAGGAAATTATTAATTGCAAGTCTCTTTCAAATCACATTATTTTACATATTTAAAACTAGAAACAAATGACTGAACACGAACAACTAACTTGACTGTGAAAACCATACGCTTTTGCTTATTACGAAAAGGACATTTGAGAAATGGATGCTTTGTGCAGCTGAACATTGGGTGGTATTTACAGTAGGTTGTTATTGAGCGTAGTAAGAAAACATAACATTACCAGAACACGATGCAATTAGACAATGTCCAGGCGACACAATGGAACCCATGCAGACAGGATGTGAGACAAGATACAGGCTTATGGTCTAGGGACTGAATTGGTCTAAGAAAGATAATATTACAAATCAGTGTGTGTGTGTGTGTGTGTGTGTGTGTGTGTGTGTGTGCAAACGTTGTTGTGATCATAAACTGTATGGATGTGATTACACGCAATACACAAAGCTTTTCCCTCACCATTGTAACGCGCTGCTTTTTCAAGGTTCCTTGAAAATGTTTCAGCTTTTATTTTCCTTTTTCGCCCTGAAGATGATATCACAAGTTCATCGAAATTATCCATCCTCCATCACTTGTAGTCAGCTTTGACGAAACTCCTCTCAGCTAGCACGTCTTTTCAAAGTGAAAGTAGCCTTGTTATTTACACACACACACTCGCAAACACACACTAACACATTTAAATGTCGCACAGAAGCCAATTATATGAGACATGGTGATAGTTACATTCTTAAACTGACAGATTATTGGACAGACAATCTGTCATCATCTCTTTATGTTCACGTATGAGTGCATGTACGTATTAAACCTTATTTAAAACATAGACATCATAGCCTGTCATGGTCATGCACACGGAGCATTATAGCAAAATTAGTTATGATGTCAAATCGTATTTGTAGCATTTGTCTGATTTGCTGTTTTTTTCATCAACTTTGATCTTTCATGTATCATGATAAGTATTTTTTCCGTATGTCTTAATATATACGCATCTCTGAAGCGTGTGTATGTGTTTGTGTATTTCTGGTACGTAGTGGTCAGAGAAGAGGGAGAGGATTGTTAAATATTAATCCCGAGGTTTGTTTTGAGGTCTGTGGTGGCAGCTGGATGTCTCCAGTGTGTGTGTGGGTGAGAGAGGGTGTGTGCGCTCTTTTTCTATTTGTGTGTATATCGTGTGTGTCTGTTTGCGGTGTACGCACGCTCCTTTTTGCTGATGTATTGGTGATTCCGAGAAGTAAGTGGCGCCAAGATGGATTTGGTTCAATATGATGGAGTAAACTGATAACGTCTAGGGGCAGGTGTGTGTGTGGGACATAAACACACAGCTAGTATAATTTATATATTATACTTATTATATATGCACATGTATTATAAATATAACTTTAGACTGAAATAATGTGATCAGTGATGATCTGGAGAGAAAAAAACAAATCCTCTAAAGTGACAAAAATCAGAAAACGGCTGTTTTGCCCCCCAGCCTTCAGTAGTTCTACTTTCTCGTACACTAAACAGTATTTATATCTTCATTGTACGGTCTCAGGGTTCGCAAAGTGCATGATTGTGCGTATTTATGCTCACATGAACATTCTGTGGAACAGAAAGGGCGTGCCCTAATGTTCCCTAAGCTCCGGGGGCCGAAACGAATGAGCTAATTTATCTACTGTTAATGCTTGGCCATTTATAGATTTTAATGAAATCATAATTGCCAGATTAATACATGATTCACTTTCAAAAGGGACAAAAGTAATAGAGACGAAACATAAAATTATTTTACCCGCATATTCATCACTCCTGTTGGTTTCTCTGGTGATAAAGTTTAAAATTAGACCCCCGTTAAAAGATATCTGTGACGGATGGTGCAGCATGACAGTGCTAATTAAAGTGAGTTATCGGTGCATTTTATTTCTGGGCGTGAGAGAGATTGTTTTATTTAAAAAAATCGTTAATAAAGCAAAAGGCATAGAAACGGATCAAGTGTGTAACGAATACCTGCCCATCATTTATCTACAGTATCTGCGAAAGAGGGGAATGAGTTGAAAGAGTGAAATTTGAAATGGGAATATATGACTTTTCACATGCACATGTGCAGAAACATACAGTAGCGAGACCTAAAATCTAAACAAAATTTTATGAAATGAATATCAAGAATGTGAGACTTTTTGACGCAAAGTTGACTAAAATAAAAAGGTTAAAGTAGCTGTTCTGGTTGAACTGTTCTTAAACCTTTCAGGGTAAAAGAGAAGGGAATTTTTGAAATAGATGATATTATTCCTGACCATCCATGACATACCTGTGGAAGCTGCCGAAGATGCAGTTTCTTTACCTTGGAGGAAGTGCTTCACGGTTCATGATCCACAAGACAATGGGTCTAAGTGCACCCAAGATTCTGAAGCTGGGTCTCGCAGCACTTATATATTGGGTTGTGAGAACATAACGTCAGGAAAATTAGTTTGATACAAAAATTGTCGCACTTAAAAACAGTCGATAAGCATTTCAATTGTACCGAAATCGACATTGTGATAAAAGTACTTATTCAGTTATCAATGTCTTGATAAAAGTACCCTAGAGGCAGCTTTCAGGTTCATTATAAAGAAAATGATAAAATCTGTACAAAGGTCAATTATGAAACATCATCACACTCTAATAAGCGAGTCATTAGTGCCGAATGACCTTAAACATCTGCTACTCAAATCATGTAATAGACATTTATAAATACATGACCTACAAGTCAATTATGACCTTTTTATGAAGATGATTGGAATTATTCACGTATAGCTGTTAGTTGCAATTAAATATGTATTTCTCCTTCTTTCAAACCGTACCTCCCATCATATTGTCCCCATCTTCTTTACTTACAGGACCATCACAGTTAATGCATTCTGGGAAATAAAGTGTTGTTCCACTGTGGAACAAAAAGATCAATAGATTGATAGATCAATCCATTTGATGCCTCAATTCAAATTCTAAATTCAATTGAATGACTCGTACAGAAAACGAATTAATCGTACCAATCGTACTAATTAATCGCACATTTTTCTGAAATTAATCGCGATTAATCCCACCTAACATTGAAGTTTTTAAATATAATTTTATATTACAATAATTTCACATTCAATCTTCAAATTAATGTATAAACAACATAAAGATTGTATATTTTTTAATATTTGTTTAATGGCATCTTTTTTTATGACTGAAGGCCAGCATCAATGATACCAATACTGATTTCTCTATAAAATTGCCTTTAAAAAGTAACTTCTAATTTAAGTGAACTTAAACTCCTGAGACCCTGTGACATCATATGAGGACATTATATTTCGGTGTATTTCTCTGAGACTATACATGCCACCGTTTTAAGTCTGGATGTCCTGCACAGAGCACATTCAGGGCTTTTCAGAGATACTAAATGTTTGGATGTTTCACCATGACCACTCCCTCTCCTTGGTCTTCAAATATGTCTGATATTAATTTAGTGACACTCTTATGGACATATGATAATATTTTGTAATTATCATTTAAATCTGTCTAATTTTTAAACTGTCTGTCATAAATCAACATCTCAGGAAAATGCTAAGGGATTTCAAATCAAAATATGTCTTTCTGTTACGAAACAGGATGTTGATTTCATACATGTCCTCATATTAAAATTTTAATATTATTATGAAAATCTTGTCAAATATTACTCCCATTAGTACACTTCTTTTTTCTTTTTTACATGTTGCCCCAAAAACACATTAATATGCAAATTAGATTTAGTTTATAGATACATTGTATATAATGAGAAAACAAAACTTGTTTATGGTCATTTTACACACATTTTGCATAAAGAAAAATGGTATATCAAATCATTCTGTTATAACATAGTTGAGAATTATCTTTATGCAAAGTTTGGTAAAAAAAAAAATCCTGAAAACTAAAAATGTATTGGTGATTTTAAAAATCTATTGTTTTTGTCTATGCATGTTCATTCATGTCTTTTTGTTTTTTTTTTTAAATTGAGTCCCGATGTCCTCTACCGAGGACATAGCATAACTTATGAATGAAATATCATCTTTTACTTTTTTTTTTAAGCTCTAAACCAGTGGTCACCTACCTTTTTAGGCCCAAGATCCCTGACCTCGGCCTTTATGAAAGACAAGATCTACCTATTGAAGAACTGATAGAAAAAGACATCCCAGATTGTACTTCAAATTTGAGGCCTTTTACTTAGTATTTTAATTAGTGATGCGCCGATCATAGCTGTTTCAGATTTTCTTTTCTTTCTTTCT
>NW_015540886.1:1178389-1178872 GCF_001515605.1 Sinocyclocheilus anshuiensis
GCAGGTCTGAATGAGACGCACTCTCTGACAGCAGGTGGCGCCTATGAACAGGGTTGCCAGGTTTTCGCAATAAAACTAGTCCAATCGTGTTTCGAGGGGGGTTCCCCTGTAAAAATCACATTCCGGGGGTTAAATACACGTTTTTCGGCGGGGATCTTCCAGTAAAATTCACATTCCAGGGGCTAAATATCACGTTATTAGGGTCGCTTCAACCCGCGGTTAATGGTTAAACACTCAACCAGTGTTAAAGTATCCCAATTCCGCGGGAAAACCGCGGACTTGGCAACACTGCTTATGAACCGACCACAATATAGCGTTTCCTTGTTTACCGCTGTAAACAAAGCAGAGTTGCGCTTTATACGGAGGAGAAGAAACTTTGTTTCGAAACTTTTCTCAAGACAGTTCCCTTCAGTGATACATTAAAGGGGTCATATAATGCGATTTCAAGTTTTCCTTTCTCTTTGGAGTGTTACAAGCTGATTG
>NW_015540886.1:1179018-1179593 GCF_001515605.1 Sinocyclocheilus anshuiensis
CTGTCTTTACATTTATTTTGAAAGATGAAGCGATTATGGTAAGGGGCGTTACATTTCCGACGAGTGCTTGCGGTGTTCGGCCAATCACAATGCACTGGGTCAGCTGGCTAATCAGAGCAGACTGCGCTTGTCGGAAGGAGGGACTTTGTAGAAAACGAAGCGTTTGAGAGAGGCGGGGCATAGAGGACCTACAATAATGTACAGTATTTGAAAAATAATGTGTTTTTTGAACATTAAAGCATGTCAACATATCGTGTTACACCAAATACACAAAATAATGATCTTTAAAAAAAGCATCATATGACCCCTTTAATAATATAACCCCATAAATGTAATGCATTTTTGTACTTATTTTACTTTTTTTTTCGGGATCTACTGGGACAGTGATAAAGATTGCGATCTACGGGTTGGCGACTACTGCTCTAGACAATGTAAAGACATGAAAAAAAACTATTTTTTTCCTAAAAATCTTTTCTCGGGTCTTAAGAGGTTAAAGAACTGTCTTCTGCTCATCAAGGCTGCATTTATTTGATAAAAAATACAGAAAAAAACAGTAATCTTGCAAAATGTTATTA
>NW_015540886.1:1179607-1183117 GCF_001515605.1 Sinocyclocheilus anshuiensis
ATTAAATATAGATGAATCCTTAAAGCTATAAAAGTTATTTTTTCCTCTTTTTTTCTTTGTCCTTTGATTAATAGACATCACAGCAGCTGTGTTATTAGGTTATTTTGGCTGTTATTTCTTTAAGAGCTGCCGCTGCAGACCGTGACGCGGATCTGACACGCATCATATTTTCTCTCAACTCTTTTTACCTTTTCTGACCCACTTCAGGTCTTAACGTCTCTATTAATGAACTGATGAATTAAATCGGGTGTGTTAGATGAGTGAGACAGTGCTCTGCTCCACGACAGTTTTGAAAACCATTTCAGAGACATGTTCTTAAATGTGACTCATATAAAATATATTATATGCATGCACAGTTTTAAGGCAGCTTTAATCGCCTTTTTGGTAACTTCATGACTTAACTGACCACGACATTGCATGCATGTAGTTTATTTCCCGCTTTGATATGAAAGGATACAGGCTACAGCGCGCGCCGGCACCTTTGTGTGTGCAATTGAAAAGCACACGCTGCGAGCACAGTACCGTTTCCGCACTCGCTTGACTCGCGCCTGGCACTGAAGTGAAGTGGAGCGCGCGTCTGAAACGTGTCCCGTTCTCAGTCGTTCTGCAACTGAATAAATGCACTTCTTGTCAAGAGAAAAAGCGACAGAAGCAGCAGTTGTGAGTAAGGTTGCCAACCCTAGCCCCGCCCCTGCGTTAAATATTTTTAACGCGTTAAACTGAAAAAAATGAATCGACAATTTTGACAACACTAATAAAAACGTTAGAAATTGATAATTATATAACGTTTCCTTCCCACGGTTATTCAAACAGCTAATAAATTATTTATAGAAAGTGACATTATCACTAACATTAATCTATCGCGAGTTAAAACACTCTCAAAAAAATAAAACTATCGTTATAATCACTGAAGCTGTATACACTGTGAAATGAATCTCTTACTCACATTGTACGTACATCTGCGCTTTGTTGTTTATGATGAGAGAATTTGCAAGAGTCCGGAATTCAGTCAGCGAACGCGCGCGCACTCAACAAAACTGATCTGTTTCAACAATGACTCATCTGAACGCCTCTGATTGGTCATTGCATTCCTAAGCTCAACAGAATTGTGTGTGATTGGTTAAAATGCGCAACACTGTAAAAACGCCTCAAATGAAATACGGTGCAATGAGCAGATCTTACTTTAATGCTGCAATCAACACTGTCTATTCATATTCACTTTTTTATCAACAGACGTAATAGATTTTATTTCTGCAGGGGCATTTTTGTCCAATTTAGTGCCATTTTTGCCCCAAGTCCCCGTAGCCAGGGGACACGCTCCACCTATGAGCAAAACCTGTGTTAAACACTCAATCTAATATGTATGCCATATAGAGAGAGATTTTCAAAGACTTCTGTAAATTACATAAATGTGTATTTGTTGAATTACTAATAATAGAAAAGTAAACACTACAATCTTGTTTTGTATACCGTTTACTTTAAAAGTTCAGTCTAATCATTTTTTATTAGTAAACATATTTTAACAGTGAACAAATAATTTTCTTAGAAACGTTAAACAGTAAACTAATAGTCTAAGAACTGTTAAACAGAGATAGTAAACAAATGAAGACAGAGAATGAGGGCTTTGATGCTCAGGCACTGTGCTGTCAAAATTTACATCCCACATGCAGTCAAAATAAAGGTCCTGCGTCCGACACACTGCCAATCAGAAAAACTTCCCAGCTGATGCAATAATTAAAAAAAATTCAAATATCGGCCTTGGTGATGGATCAGTCAATCACTACTGTCAATATGTCAATATTGTATGTTTCAGCATATACTGTATAACATGAAGACAAATATCAGGGTAACAAACTTGACATACTCTATAATATCTGTCACACTCAAACCAATCGAGGGAAAAAGAAAGAATGCAGTGACTTGATCTTAGTGCTGCGTTTGATACTATAGATCATGACATACTCATAGATCGATTACAAAACTATACAGGTATTCAAGGGCAGGCTTTAAGATGGTTTAGATCCTACCTGTCCGATCGCTACCACCTTGTTCATTTAAATGGGGAGTCATCTCAATTATCAGCTATATAAATAAAGGTGACTTGACTTGACTTGACCTAATGTGATGTAAACAGGGGGATGGCTGAGAGCCTGAGAATGCCAGTGACCCAAATTCAGACAAAAACAAACATACACACAAGCCCCTCAGATGAATGAAAATAGGCAGGTAAACAACAAAGAACGAATGTTTGAGACCTTTTGTACGCTTGTTTGTTTGTTGAAGAAAGAGATGGCTAGAAAAACAGTGGAGGCCAAAGAAAGAGTTATTTCACTGTCCAGCTCATTTGATTTTCTACTTGTTTATAATGAGAATTAATATTTCATATCTGCCAAATTAATGAAGATTATTAACATTTCACATTGATTTAGTGGCTTCCAACACTCAGAAAATAGTTTTTCACTGTCGCATAAGAAGACTGGAATTCAGAGAAAGAAAGCAAGAGAGATGTTTTCTATGAGCATCTGATCAAAAGAGTCAGAGTAATTAAGCTCTCCTCCAGTCTCTGTGAGAGTGCTCTCCTCAAATGCTCTCATTTAATTGCTTATATCACTGCAACTTCTAAAACAATTAATAGGAAGCAATCTGAGTAAAATGCAGTTCTCTAGTAATGCCGGGAGTGTGAGAGCAGGTTATATTACACCTCGGTCGACAAAAAATATATAAAACAGTTTACGCACTAGCGTTCGCTCTGGATTAAATCCACATTATCAGACTTGGGTACCTGCTTTTATATAGCCAATAAACAAAAGCTATCATCATACCATCTGTGCTTTGTGAGTCATATAAAATCCTGTGACTGTCATTGGGATAAATCTCACGTGGGGTGTGCAGTCAAACTGGTCGTATACGCAACTTAATGGATAGGTTTTTACACAGTTTTTGTAACCATTTGCCTATAACCTTGACAAAGGTCAAACTGAAGCTAGTTTTGCATATCCAGATTTTTGAATGATGGCATAAGGTTCACAATCCTGCTTTTAATGGCCGAGAACTAGTGCTGGGCGGTATGACCAAAAATTTATATCACGGTATTTTTCAAAATTATACCGGCTTCATGGCACATGACGGTATTTTTTTTTCATGCATGACCAGGTGTTAACCATATTTCCTACTGATTGAGAGAGGAAATAATATATAATATGCAGTATATTGACTTAGAATGCCCTATTTTACTGTCATGATGAGTGAATATTGTCAAAAAATACCACACTAAATAGTGACTAAACACGACCCCCTTTTAATACGTTAACCAGGAGTCACTCTCATTTATAATCGCGGCATCCTCTGATAAAATCAACATGCATCTACACTAAAGAGCGGCTATGCGGTTGTTTTGGCTATATTACTTTTTTGTCTCATGCAGCGCACTGCCTGCGTCTGAGTGACTAAAAAAAAAGCAACAAACAAAAAATAGCATGTGATATTAACAGACGAACTACACACATATTT
>NW_015540886.1:1183457-1187158 GCF_001515605.1 Sinocyclocheilus anshuiensis
ACACTTCTCCGGGAAAGTCAGACCTCGCGTTCGCGGGACAGCACTGACGAAATCTTCCAACTGAACCATAGCTAAGGTTTATACAAAAAAGTCGCTAGGTTTGTCAGTATGAATATTCTATGGAAACAAGCCACTAAAAGGGTCTGAAAGTTGCTAAATCTAGTGCTAAAGTCACGCTTGTGTGTGTGTGTGAGATGCGGGAGCTGATGGCAGGGGGTGGTGGATATTTGTGGCGGTCAATGTGGATATTGTGGATGAGTTCTTCTGTGTCATCACGTTCTATTAGTTCTACAGCTTCAGTTTCGGAACTTTCACGCTTAGTAACACATACAGCTGTTCCTTCACCACAGTGCAACACCCCTTTCAAACAGTGTCGCGTTCCGAATGTTGTTTAAGTGACGTATTGTGGTATTTTCTAAATTAATATCATAACAAAAATAAAAACCGGTATTCGGTATGAACCGGTATACCGCCCAGCACTACCGAGAACCGCCCACTTAGAAAGGAAGAAACTGTCTGAATGACATGTCAAGTGGCAAACAACAATTCATTTTGTTTCAATTCAGGGGCTTGTTCATCTGAAATAGAAGATGCCACAACAATAAACCAGTGTGTAAAAAAATAATTCAAATAATGGTGCAGCAGTCGCCACAAATCTACTCCAAATGTAAAATAATTACACAGTATTCCACAGACACATTTTGGTTTGTTTACTGAGGTAGGCTTTACAATTCTGCCTGTATACTAGTTTATTTGTCTCAAATAAAATTTCAAAAAGACATGACTATGCCACAAACCTGATAATAATAAAACATCTGATAAAACAGATACATCACTAAAGTATAGAGAAATATTAACACTGCTGGCAATAAATAAATAAACATTTTTTTTTTTAACTTCAACCATAGTATAGTGAAAATATTTGCACTATAAAATGTTGCTTGCAAAATAAATAAACAAACAAACACCATCTGGTAAAACATCTACTATAGAATAACGAAACATAAGCACTAGAAAATGTTGTTTGCAAATAAATAAATCTGATATACTATCAACTATAGTGTAATGAAATATTATCACTATAAAATGTTATTCACAAAATAAATAAACCACATCTGGCAAAACATCTCAATAAGTAAATACATGACTAATTTTGAAAGGCCGTCAATGGAGAAACGTTTGTTTCCTGGGGAAAAAACAACAACAACAACAACAACTGCAACTCACAAAAGTATGCCAGCCAATTGGGTTAGATTTTGCCAGTGTGTCAATGCAGAACTGCTTTTGTGTGCAGTACTGTAAACATCTGAGAAGCGAATGTGGGCGGCCCATGGGCATGCCCTCTGAGACCGAACCTAGACTGGACCAGATGTGAAAGGACGAATGGAGGCTCTTTTTACACCCAAGTAAGACTTATTATTGTGGTTTTGCTATGCACACCGGCACAGTCAGTACAACAGGAGCTCCTGAAGATGCTCAGACTCAGCTAAATAATTTTTTATTCAAGTCTCATGTTAGTCTATCTCCCCTTTTCTCCCTCTCTCAGGACCTGTCTGGCCCTGACCCACAAGGTGATCTGGGCCCGAGACTAACAGTAAACCTAATTAGCGGTGATATTATCCAGCGTTTAGTCATCACACCCACTCAATAACTCTCCCTCTAGGGTCTACATGATGTATGGAGCAGGGTATTCAAAGTCTACACCCGACCAGCAGGCAATGCAGAACACGTTGAAGGCCGCGGTGTATTTGGAGACACTGCACATATGTGTAGGAATTCAAGGAAGCATTATGTGATTTTGAGATCTTTGAGCAATCTTGAAATTGACACCAAGTATAAAAGACTCTGGGAAGACATAAAAGTACATGAGAGCATTAAAGATTGCTGAGATCATTGGCTGTTTTTGTGTTCTTTGTGCAATCTGCTGCCCATAAGCACAACTCAATATCTTAAACGCAATACCCAGGGTCCTATAATATATTAGATGTGTAATCCCATAAGCGTGCAAACTTGTGGGACTGTGTGCACAGAAGTATACCTCTAAACAGATTTGGAACCTCAGTCTTTTTTTTTTTTTTTAATTCATTCCATGCAGTACACAGGTCTCACTCGATTCACAAAGTACAAAACCTGCTGAATCAGGCCACAACACAACAGCGGCACCATGAAGCCAAAAAAAAATTGTTTTCCTTTGAAATAGTTGCCTTTTACACTTTAAGTACAAAAGGATGAGGGGCTTTTCAAAGGTAACTCGAAGCAATAAAACACTATAACGCCCTGCACGTCTCTTGAGGCTTCTCCAGCTCTCGGTTTGCCTTCACTTTAGCTCCGTTCTAATAAATTAAGGAATCATCGGGGTTAAAGGAGGCAGATCGCTCCGCGCACAGGATTTGATTATGCCGTTATTTCCCCCTGCCGTTATTGCTTGCCGTTCACCCGAGGATGAAGTGTTGGATTTGACGCCGATAAAGGCAGAGAGTCCCACGGTCGAGGAGTTTGGTACCACAAGGGGTGAGCAGTTCACCGTTAATAAAAGAGAAAAGGCAGAATCTCAGTGGCAGTAGAAAAAAAAAAATGAGTGAAGTTTAGATAACAGACGGAGCGAGTAAAAATCAATCAAACACAAACCCTAACTGGTTGTCTGATATATGTCTTTAGCCAAGATAATGGACACTCCTGTTGCAGATGGAGCTCATTTATGATCGCTTATCTGCTTAAAATGGACAATAATCAAAATAAACACTGGGGCTAGTTCAGGGTAGTTCAGATTTGTACTGGCCATGTCCATATTGTCACTGGCAATTTTTAGCAATTTCTTGTACAAGAGTGAATACATACTTTCCATTAAAAAAATAAACAAAAAAATATGTTTTCTAATAATAAATAAAGCTGGAGTTTATACAGCTATAATGTTACTGCATACACATACATACATACATACACACACACACACACACACACGTAAAGTATATATACATATGTATAATTTCATAAATAAAGCTGGATTTAAAGTTACTGCATAGCAACTTAATTAAGTTTCTTTAAAGTGATACTTCACCCAAAAATTACAATTATCCCATACTTTACTCACCCTCAAGCCATTCTAGGTGTATATGACTTTCTTCTTTCAGATGAATACAATCGAAGTTACAGTATCTCACAGAAGTGAGTACACCCCTCACATTTTTGTAAATATTTTATTATATCTTTTCATGTGACAACAATGAAGAAATGACACTTTGCTACAATGTAAAGTAGTGAGTGCACAGCTTGTAGAAGTGTCAATTTGCTGTCCCCTCAAAATAACTCAACACAGAGTCATTAATGTCTAAACTACGCCACAAAAGTGAGTACACCCCTAAGTGAAAATTTCCAAATTGGGCACAAAGTGTCAATATTTTGTGCGCCCACCATTATTTTCCAGCACTGCCTTAACCCTCTTGGGCATGGAGTTCACCAGAGCTTCACAGGTTGCCACTGGAGTCCTCTTCCACTCCTCCATTAGAGACCTTGCGCTCCTCCACCTTCCGTTTGAGGATGCCCATGCTTGGCCAATCCATCACCTTTACCCTCAGCTTCTTTAGCAAGGCAGTGGTCGTCTTGGAGGTGTTTTTGGGGTCGTTATCATGTTGGAATACAACTATGGATCATGCTCTGCTTCTGTATGTCACAGTACATGTTGGCATTCATGATACCCTCAA
>NW_015540886.1:1188753-1191345 GCF_001515605.1 Sinocyclocheilus anshuiensis
CAACCTCTGGATATGACGCTGAGCACGTGCACTCAACTTCTTTGGTCGACCATGGCGAGGCCTGTTCTGAGTGGAACCTGTCCTGTTAAACCGCTGTATGGTCTTGGCCACCGTGCTGCAGCTCAGTTTCAGGGTCTTGGCAATCTTCTTATAGCCTACGCCATCTTTATGTAGAGCAACAATTCTTTTTTTCAGATCCTCAGAGAGTTCTTTGCCATGAGGTGCCATGTTGAACTTCCAGTGACCAGTATGAGAGAGTGAGAGCGATAACACCAAATTTAACACACCTGCTCCCCATTCACACCTGAGACTATGTAACACTAATGAGTCACATGACACCGAGGAGAGAAAATGGCTAATTGGGCCCAATTTGGACATTTTCACTCACAGGTGTACTCACTTTTGTGGCCAGCAGTTTAGACATTAATGGCTGTGTGTTCAGTTATTTTGAGGGGACAGCAAATTTACACTTGTTATAGGGGGAGGGGGGGGGGTGTTAATAAAGGCCTCCCGATGCATTTTTGTAAGACACATATCCATATTTAAAATTTATAAACCATAATCTCTAGCTTCCGCTAACTGGTACGTACGTACACTTCCACTATTTTTGAGTGAACTATCCCTTTAACAGACAAACAAAACAAATGTATGTGTGTGTGTGTGTGTGTGTGTACACAGAGATATAATGTTAATTCATTACAAGTAAATTAAATTAAGTAAATTAAAACAGATCACCATATACTATTGTTTACCCACAAAACTGGCTATAGAATTTATAGCCTGTTTTGCTGGAAAACAATAGCATATGGTAATCTGTTTATAATATTTGACTCATTCTGACTGATAATTCCAAGACTATCACTTTCAATTCATTCTTAGTTCAGACTGAACCTCAGCTAGAATAATTTATTATTGTTACATTTAAATCAGCAGAACACTTTGCAGTACATTACTGAAAAGTAAATGACAAGTTTGCACTACATAAAAACACAAGTACATGTTCAGCAAATGTAAGATGTCATGACAATTCAGCACTGGTCTGATGAGGCAAATGACAGTTTCATCAACTAGGTCATTCTTACGGTTGAGCTCTGATTTCATAAAAGTAATAATGTTTCTGTTGAAACAGCCTATCTGCAGTTATGCCAATTGAATATGAATTTAGCCTACCTTGAAATATGAAAAGAGCTGGCCTCGCATGATGCGTTTAGCATATTTTTCATTTACACTTCACACATACATATGGACATGCACACACACACGCACGCTATTCCAACTTCAACTCATAAGAAATTAATGAGGGCAAAGAAAGGAGAACTAAAGAGCCAGGGTAGATTTACAGAATGTCGGTAAAATGGGGGAAATTCTCCTCAGCCTGGCTTCAAACGAAACCATTACAGTAGGACAGTTAACCTTGACCCCACTGTCCCATCTCTGAGATCTGTCTGTTCGTCCAAGCACGGATGATTGACAGCTGTTCATAGCCAGACCAGTCGAAGACGAGCCTGCAGGCCCTTGCTGTGTTCAAGGAGACGCAGCACACAATGACAAAGACTTTGAAAAGATGTTTCAAAATAGTGATTCCAGTTTGTATGCTCAGCAAAAGTTGTACACAGAGACAAAGAGTCTTTCTCTCAGTCACTCAAAAAAAAAAAAAAATATTTGAAATAGAATTATTTATGGTCTGCCGCACTAAGTAAAAATCAATCCTCTATTTTAGAAATAGGATACGCAGATGAATTAAAGCTTAATGAGGTTTTCCGGGCAAAGCCTGAGACGCTCTATATGGGTCCAAACACATACACAATGGAAATCAAAACTATGTTCAGCATAAATCTCTCGTCATGTGTCTCTCAAGTGACGCCATCAATAAGATACCTCTAAAAAAAATATTTATACATTATATTCAGGCTGTTGATTTTGTAGCTAAATGTTTAAAAAAATGAGAATCACAATTTAGTAATGCACCAGAAGACAATAGCAAGAGAAAAACAAATATACTTTTTTTGTTATAATAAATAAATAATAAATGAACAAACCCTATTGCAAATGGAAAGATTTATCACATACAGTCCTGCAAATGTTGTGATCATAGAAAGCATTTGTTGATTTGTGCTTTAGATTAGTAGTCATTTTTTGTGAGTCAGGTTTTGCTAATTTCCTACAGGATTAAAACACACACTCACACACTCACACACATTAAATGTGATAACCTTATTGCTCTGATTCTGTTATTGATCAGCCAGCCTCCAGCTCATACACTTGCCCATACACAAATCACTGTTGTGTCAAAGTATTATGGATTTTTTACATTAGTTTATTTAAGTCAGTGACGATGATTATAATAAATGTCAGACTCCAAGATAATCTATTTTTAATTAGGATGAAATTGAAAATGTTTGGGAGGCATATATTGTTCCCTTTCATGGGGTTTTCTATGAACTTTAAGTTGTCATTAAATTACACAGAAAATAAGAGGTTTAGTGGTTCAGCCTTGGTTCAGTCCTTTATCTTTGCTGCAGATCAAATAAATAAGTGTAAGTGTGTGTGTGTGTGTGTGTGTGTGTGTGTGTGTGTGTGTGTGTGTGTGTG
>NW_015540886.1:1191414-1206555 GCF_001515605.1 Sinocyclocheilus anshuiensis
GTGTGTGTGTGTGCGTGAGAGAGAGAGAGAGAGAGAGAGAGAGAGAAAGAGAGAGAGAGAGAGAGCTGTGTGAATAAGCAATGGTTTTCAAGGACTGTATCACATTTTGCTCTTATTGCCTTTTCAGTACACAAATTACCACAAAAGTGCAGTGGAAATGTACTTTAATAAATATTATTAATATGTTGATAATAATAATAATAATAATAATAATAATAATAATAATACATATTTTAATTATTGTTATTATTATTAACAACAGCATTATAATTAACTAAATAATACATTTAGTTCATAAATAAATAATAGTAAATAATATAATTTAAAAAAATAATAATAAATAATAAAATAAATAGATTTAAAAATGTAATACATACAAATTAATAAATCCGGTTCTCTCATACAAAACACCACTATGATTATTTGTATCTGTATTTATTTTTTTTTTAAATGTAACATCTAAAATGAATTCAATAAATAGTTATCAGTATATCTCAATATTTTACAACTGATCAATATAGCTGTGGAGAAATTCATAGGTTTCTCATCAAAGGTTGTGATTTATCAGCCTGTCCAACATATGCATATACAACAACATGCATATACACTTCGAAGGGGAAGGAGAGATGGTGGTTTATATTTTTCTGCATCATGAATGCTCTTCCCAGCTCTCATATATAAGAAATACTGAAAGAGTCTCCTTAATGTGAACACTTTAAAATAAATGTGTCTCTAAACACATTCATGCTCAGCTTCATACATATAAACACATGCACAGTGAAAGCATTCACTCTCTCTGAGTTCTGAATAAGGAGAGATGGAAAAAAAATGCATGAAGATGTGCTAAACATACTCTATACACAATGTTAAAGGCCTTACTTGACTTCATACTTACTTTGGCTTGTGTGACTGACTGTGAAAAAAATTTGTGTAGAATCTAGCGTTAAAAAAAACAACAACTTGCTCCTTTGGTTTTTGGCTCAAATTAATGTGTCTGTTTGTCTACAGTACATTTGCTTAGCACTCAAGTATGAAATTATAAAATGTATAATCAGCATCAAATGTGCTTTCATTTTTCTTATCAGTGTTTAACAGATTGGTAACAGCAGAAACAACAATGCCAATCTTCAGAAACCCAATAACAAACACACACACACACACACACACACACACACACACAGTCATGCTCTCTACATGATCACAAAAGAGGCCAATAACAGTGGGAAAGGTGTTGCACGACATTTCTTCAGAATGCCCTGAGTAACAAATTCAGCAAGGTGTGATGAAGACCAAACCATGCCAAATCCATGCCAAGCCAAACCAAATGCATCAAGGTTGCACACAACAGCAAACGGAATTAATTAAATCATTTTCATTCAATAATTTAGCTACAAAAACAGCAGGGAAGAAAAAACAAACCAAAACACAAAGAACTTGAATAAAACCAGAATCAGAATCACAACTAAAAGCAAAACCAGAATCAGAAACAAATATAAAATGACAAGGGCAACTCACCAAATGTTCAGTATAATCCACAACAAGGCCTAAGGACAACAGTAATTGCTAAATAATAGGAAACAATGGTATGTAAAAAAATACAAAATAAAAGACATGACTAGATTGTAACTCCAAACTAAAAGACATGAAACAATAAATAGAAATACAAGAAATACCAACAAAACCATTCCACCTTGAAGCAATCGTATATGCTTTAGTAATAATTCTGGGTAAAACCAATAATCCAATTTTAAAACCAATTAAAGTAAAACCTTTTTTTTCACTCTTTTCAAAAGTACAAGAGGTGGGGTGATCAGCCATGTTCGAAAACAAAGTAGAAGTAAACGAGGCTCAGAATGGCTCAGACCCTGGGAGCTGGTTCAATCAGGGACCTGGGGCAGAGACTGATTGAACCAGCTCCTAGGGTCTGAGGAAGGCACTAACAATATGCACCCTCTAGCACTGAGTTTATTTAGGGGTCTCATTACATAACATAGTGTTTGGGTGTGATGTTTAAGGTTAAGGTTTTGTTAGGTAGAGTAATACTAATTGTTACTGCCAACTAAACGGCTGGGTCATACCAATTAAATATAATACTGGTTCAAAATGTTAGTGAATATTTTAAACATATATGTATTTATTGGTTATAATAATTATTAAGAAAACATGCCCTCTAGCGGTTGAGGCATAAACCTGCAAGTTCTTCGGGAAGGTCCATTGTTTTGGTAATTACGTGACTTACGTTCAACTTTTCAGCGAGGATAAGGCTTACCGGTGTATTCATGGTTAAAGGCGATCATTTTATCAGTGTGAATGTCACTAACAACGTCAAAACTTGCCACTTCAAAAAGAAAAGACACAACATTAAGAAAAAACTATAACAATAAAAAGATGAATTATTATATATAATATCGACTTCTCGATTTTTCACCCGTTGAATGCTATATATGGTTCGGTTTAAAGCCTTTGAAGTCTCGGATTCGTCATCACCATTTCTGAAAAGCAAATTCAGTCCAATGTTGATACGTGTTTTATTACAGGTTCTGTAACCTGCAATCTTTTTTTCGCTTGTAAGCTCTTCTCTGAACGAAGTTTGTTATAATAACTGATAATTCCTCATATGGTTGCCTTTTTGAATGATTCAATTCAGTTTTAATAATGATGTTTTAACAATGTTGCTCATCAGTTATTGCTGTCCCAGCACCATACACACGCTTGTTTGCGACGTGGTGTAACCACGCAAATACGAATAACGTAAAAGCCTATATGTGACCCTGGACCACAAAACCAGTCATAAGGGTCCATTTTTCGAAATTGAGATGTATACATCATCTGAAAGCTGAATAAATAAGCTGTTAGGATAGGACAATATTTGGCCGAGATACAACTATTTGAAAATCTGGAATCTTAGGTGTGCAACAAAATCTAAATATTGAGAAAATCGCCTTTAAAGTTGTCCAAATTAAGTTCTTAGCAATGCATTTTACTAATCAAAATTAAGTTTTAATATATTTACAGTAGGAAATTTACTAAACATCTTCATGGAACATGATCTTTACCTAATATCCTAATGATTTTTGGCATAAAATAAAAATCTATAATTTTGACCCATACAATGTATTTTTTTGGCTATTGCTACAAATATACCCCAGCGACTTAAGACTGGTTTTGTGGTCCAGGGTCACATATTTGTTTACCCCCCCCCGCCTCCTCCATATAACTTAACACAAGCAAAATATTCTCAATGACACTACAGGAAGTGACATCATTTTGGAAGGAAAATAACACAAACATTAGTATTACTGATGGTTTCTATTGTTTCTGTGACATGCATTTGTAGTATTAGTTGGTTTCACTCATCCATGTTCAATGAAATTACAGAAACAAGGCATGATGGTATAAAAAAGCTGGCATGTTTATGTAAGCTAATTTTCAGTCCCTCAGCAACTTTAATTAAATAATGCTTTTGGTCTTGCCATTATGTAACAGCCTGACTAAAACATTTTTATGAACGTTTGGTGTATCTTTTTATAGAAATACATAAATGAAACGTGTGAAGTATATCCGTTCAAAAAAAAACTGCCTAACAGTAATAGGACCTGAAATATTTCCATGCTTTTATTTGTGGAGCCTTGCATGTCTCAAAAGAAGAAGAGTGCCATGAATTGACTTATCTGTTATTTGGAGACAGGATAAGTTATGTGGATGTGTTTGGCCTGTTGTGGAAGGATGTTAATTGATAACACATGATGAAAGGAACTGAACTGATATCCCATTGATTTGGAAGCACTCACGCAGAGATGCCCCTCTTTATATGTTTCATATTTTGATTACACGTGCACGCTCCATCCTCGTGTTCTCCGCAGCGAGAGCAACAAGACCCACTGATGATGGCCAATTTCCTTAAGACTCCACATGGATGATAACATCAAAGCTCTTTCAAATGTAAATGCCTCTGACAACACACACACACAAATACACACAGAGAGAGAGAGAGAGAGAGAGAGAATTGTACGCACACATCAGCAGCATCAGCAGTGGCAGTGAGTATAGGGACAGCAAGTGGTGGCTTTAGCAGATGCCGGTAGTCAGAATACTGCTGTTCAACTGTGAGCTTGAACAAAGAGAGCACCAATCGGGCATCCCATATGGAGCATAACTACACAAGCAGAAATTATCACATACAGAGAAAAAAAAAAATCTGAGCAAAGATCAAAGATCACTCAAGTAAACAAGTGGCCCCAGCAAGGCAACAATCTCAAAATGTGTGTCATGCACAAATCTAAAAAAAGAGCAGTTTTTGGCATCACTTAAATCTTTTTCACAACTATAAAAGAAAAGTGCTTTTGTTCAGAGGTTTCTCTTTTGTAGCTTGGGAGATTTAATGGAGATGTGGTTGTTACATTTCAGTCACGTATAAACATCGGTCTCAGATGAGAAATTTGTCGACATAGTAAAAGTAAGGAGTAATTGTTCATTATTACTGAGCTAAGTATATCATTTTTGGGAATTTATATTTTACTTGAGAACCGTAGATTTACAAGTGTTCAAGGCAAAAATGAAATTCTTGCTAAAGTTATTATTTTTTTAATGCCTAGCTTTTTCATTAACCTTCCAAATTACCAAGTAGTTTTGCAAGCCATCAGGACCTAACATTTTCCTCTTTTTTGTTCATTTATCTGAGCATACAAATTCAAATTACAGAGAAATTTATCTCAAATTCACACAGTGAACAGTGTATAAATGTAACATATAATGTAATTATTTATATATAAATATAATGTGTGTAAAGTATGTGTACATATCATACAAAGTAACAAAGATAATTAATAAAAAAGATCTAAGAACAAATTATCTCATTCATTAACTCCATAATAGGTAACGATATTACCTAGCTAGATATTTTAATTGAGTAAAAGTTGTTCACAGCACCGATAATTTCACTTAAGGATAATTCTCATTCATTTTCAGGAGCTTTTTATAGAGGTAATGTCTGAGAAATTAAGATATTACAGAAATGTCTTTTTTTCCCTTTGCATGCAATCTCACATTGTAAATAAAGCCCTATTTAAAGAGAATTTAAAGAGAAGCTAATATGTTTTTTTTTATACCAAAGTATGCTACTGTTGTTTATTTTCATAACACCTAGTACATGTACAGGATGTCAAATGAGATCTGAAGTCTTAGCTATGATGTCTGCTTCAGCAGGGTGAGACAGGTGCACCTGTGCCTGCCCGCACCTGCACACTAATTAAGACAGTCAAGCTGTCACTCACTGAGCTATAAGGTAGTCTCAATGGGAGTCACCCCCTTAGAAAGTAAGCTCAATTCAATTCAGCTCATTATAGCTTAATAGATGATTTAACGCTCTTAATAGGGTTACACAACAGAGCTAGGCTTTGGTAAAGAAACGAACCTCAAATTAACAAATGCTTTTTCTCTCTCGAGTACAAGGATACTTTGTTCAAAGATCAACTTTGTCTAGAGAACAATTCATATCGAATTGAAAAGACAAAATTGGTTTGTGATCAGTAGTCTCGCTTTAATTTGAAGTGATCTGTGGTTTGATAATAATTATAGCAGGGTCGCAAAGCATTCATAAATAACTTATCAGCTCATACAGCATCCTCCTCATTCCTAGACTTCAGATTTAAACGGCATCTGTGTTTGCTCCATTCCTTGATGCCAGCATTGTATTGATTCTTAGTGAAGGTGAAGCATACTGAATTAAAGACACAAACAGTATTATGTGTTGTGTCTATGTTGGGTAGTTTTATTTTAGCTTTATTTATATATTTTAATAGTATTTATTAATGATTTGAATTAGTTTTTATATTTTCAATTCAATTTCATTTAAATTTTACTCTTATTTTTGTTGTGCTTTTGTCATTTTTATTAGTTTTTTATATATATTTCTAATATCGCTTTCAGCTATTAGTTTCAGTGATAGTAATTTTAAACTTCATTCAGTTAGTTACTAAACCAACATATCTCATTTCATTTACATTTTTTTAATCTAATGTTTATATTTTATATTATATTTTAGCTTTAGTCAGCAATAACATCACTGACATTAAGAACATGTAATGATCTCAGTGTCTTTACAAATCTGTCAAAAAAAAAAAAAAAACAATTCCTGCAGTCCAAGGTGACCATCTATTATCATTCAGGTAACAAACTATTCCACCATTGTACATTCAGAGTACAGATACCCCCTGTCAACTGCATCCGAAGGCCAGGCAAGATAAACATCAAATCGCTTTGAGTACGGGGCAACATTCAGTGACTCGTATTTTATATTGGGCAGAGGGTTGCACTGCATGCTGCTTGAGTTCATATCCACTGAGAGGTATGCATGTAACCTTTATGTGACCCCACTTGTTTTTCAGTCCATTTTCTCATGATGCTTGAAACCCATGATAATTGCCATTCATCTATATCTATTAGCTAATCCAATTAAAGAAAGGCGGTGACAAGTGGGGGGCTGAGTCTTGAAACATCCATCTCATTTAATCATGGTAGTAGATAATAATAATAAATGATAGCTGTAGACAAACAGTACTTCTCTTGAGCACCATCATTTTAGCTGTATGGAATGACTAATACCTGTAAAGACACATATTGGATAGTGTGTATTTTGAAAATACACAAAAAAATATTGTTATTTATTAATTATAACCGATGCAATATCTGTCAAATTAATGAACAAATCATCCTTTTTAACCGATTATTTTCTATAAATCTGCTGAATCGGTTTGCAAATCGTACACTGTAAAAAATTAGTTTTCGAAGTTGTAAATAAGACAGATTATTAGAGTAGGTATTACAAGAACATACTATTTCAGTCTTTTTACTTAAAGTTTTCACATAATTTACTATCAATTTCTGAGTCAAATATATATATACTGTATATTTGATTCAATGTTCCGGTCGAAGTGAGTCTCTGGTTAACAACTCACTAAATGTGTAAACACCACTGATTGATGACAGCCAAAACCTTGACCTAAAATCACCCGATTTGAAGCGTATCAGTCATACAGTATTCGTTTTTAAGATATGTGTATGTAGATACATTTTTACTTCATTTGTTTTCTGCAATGTTTATAGTCATTTTGGGCAGGATAAGCGATATATTGAAATCGTTAAGGTGGGTGTCTGCTGCGCACTGACGACACAGGTAACTGAGCCAACATAAAATATATTTAAGTACGTAATTATGCAGAAAATATTAAACATGAACATATATCTGGTATTAGTATCTGAAATTGATTTGAATATACAATTAATTATACATTACAAGCCTCTGTTACTGTATTGCTATGTTGTATTGAAATTCAAAGCTTACCAGCCATCATCTTGGAGATAAAGCTTCATGTCTTCTAGTCCGTACCGTATGTATGTATTTTTAATGTCCTGATTGAGCAACATCTATTTCAAATTCTTAAAGATCGCACAAATTCTATGGTGTTTTACTAGCATTACCTGTTCCATAGGAGTAAAAATGTATGTATATGATGAATTTATTATTAATTTAACCAACGTTTAAATCATTACCTGCTTCAAAATAAATGCTGTTAACGAAATAATTGTTGAAACATTTGCAGTTAGCCTACTCTACGAATAAAAACACTAAAATAAATAAAAAAACAAAACTGTACAAGGCTTAAGGTATCATAAATCTTTATTCGAATTTCAGAATGAGCACTTTGTCATTTGTAATGCATATGTTGAGTGTGCCATGTTTATCATGTTCATCATGATGTTCGCTACTGTAATGTATATTAACATAACTTTTTAATACGCAGGGGAAATTCCCAACATTAAACAATAACCGTTTACATGCTCAGGATGTTTGCATTGCAAGACTACAGTGAGACTTCAGATATTAAACACTGACTCTTTAGGTGATGTTTTCTCATTAAAATTGTATGATTTCCTATTAATTCGATAGAATGTATGGGAATACTAGGGGGGATACCAATATGGCGGCGCGGTGGCATCACTTTTATGACAGCAATCCAGTTCTCTGTTATAGATCAGTGGTATAGACGTGTGTGTGTGTGTGTGTGTGTGTGTAAACAAGCTATTTACACTCTTTGTATGAAATGCTTGAATCTTGACGACTAGTTGCTTTTTCATAATGTTATGAATGTATGATGGAGCTTTGATGATGATCTGTACTTGATACTTAATTGCATGAAAACAGGTACTTTTGTAGTTTTAATGAAGTGAAATATACTTTTATTGGAACAATATGGAGTAATTAGCATACAATTATAATACCTAATATTTATATAGTGCTTTTCTGGGCACTCAACGCACTTTACACAGAAGGAGGGAATCTCCTCATCCACCATCAGTGTGCAGCATCCACCTGGATGATGCGATGGCAGCCATATTGCGCCAGAACGCCCACCACACACCAGCTTATTGGTGGAGAGGAGACAGAGTGATGAAGCCAATCAGCAGATATGGGGACGGTTAGGAGGGCCATGATGATCAGAGGCCAATGAGTGAATTTGGCCAGGATGCCGGGGTATAAAACTCAACTTCAACTCAAGTACATGACTTGCATACTTATGCATCCACTTGTGTTTTGTGGTTACTGTATCCTATTGTGGCTCATGCTTTGTGTTGGAGTGCTAGAGAATTTATATGGCTTTGAATTTATCTGAAAACATGTAGGCTGTGCAATGAATGTATGTAGATGCAACGCAATTGTAAGAGTGTTTTGATAGAGGGCTTTTGTGAGCCTGTGCGTGTATGTGTTTTGTGACGAATGACTAGGTGACAGTGAGCAGATGTGAGAGGCTGATGAATTGCAGGGACATCTGAAGTGAGAGACAAACAGCACGCAAAATGTCCGACTGCTTTTGTATGCAAACAAACACACACGGCTAAACTCTGACGCCTACAAGCTCGGCATCAAACTCACTCAGAGTTTGCATATTGCAATGCTATCGCCTCAAGCAACAGTTGGCATGTTAAAGAAATGAAATAATATCTAAATCAATGCATCTCGCCATCTGTCTACAGTGACCCTGTCAGATATGCACTTAACTATATATTTTTGATCAATCGGATTCCTGTTCCAAATTCTAACTTAAGAAACACAAGAACTGACCTAATTTAGATTAGGATGTCTGTAACTTCGATTCAAAACAGCATATACCATCATCAGAGAAGCGGAAAAGTTCTGCCTATATGTAAAATTCTATATTGTAAGCAAAATTATGCACAAGTGCACAAGGTCATTATGGCTACTGTAGCATTTGATGGTTTTGTTTTCTGTAGCAGGGGCGGCTTTTCCAGCTGATTCAAGCCATAAATTGTGATTGTGTTTTCTTAAGGTTATAGATGGGGCTATAGTTTTGAATTTCGGTGGTATCAAAGATTAAATTAGCATAAACTGCGTAAGTAAACATGTCCAATGGGCTCTTTTGATGTATGGAAACCGTTATGGAGGCTGACAGTTAAGCAAAGCGCGAGCTACGGCAAGCTGGCATATTTAAGATTAGACTGCGTTGCCTTTGTGGATTTGCCAAGAGTATAAACAATATATTGCACATGTCTAAAGGGACAGAAATTGCGGTGCAGCAGATTTTCTTTGAATATGATTCAGATTCAAAACAGCAAAAAATGTTTACTTGTAAACAACCGAGCAAAACTCCACTGAGAGGTCATTGTTAGTCTTGAATCCTGGTCTTGCTGAGAACTTTTGTGATTTTAATTTAATTTAAATGTATTTATTTATTTATTGGTGTTAAATCTATTCTTTGCTGTGAAAAAAGGGGGAAACAAAAGAGAAGTTTTTGACAGTGTATGTTCCTTCAGTTTATGTTCTTTTTTTACATGTTTAATGCTAAAAAACTGAATGCAGATGATGATAATAAGGAATGTTATGACTAGAAATGTATATAAAATCATATATATATAAACAAATATTTTTTTTGGGTTTGTTTCTGTTTTAGCCACATCACCTTTGTCGCTCTATCTAGGTAAGTAGTCTGCCAGTATAAGCAGCTACCAGGTAACCCAATCTTCAAAAAAGAATGGACAGCGTGTTCTCTTATTTAAAGGGGTCCTATTATGCTCTTGATTGTGTTTTGTGGGTGTAGTAGAACATGCTCTCATGCTTGGTGGTTTGAAAACACATTATTTTTCACATAATTTACATTATTAAAATACCTTTCTCTCCAGCCTAGCACAAATGGCTCGATTAGTTCCGGGTTTGATTAGTTCCAAAAAACGAAATGTGTTGTGATTGGTTATCTGTCCCATTGCGTTGTGATTGGCAAACAGCTTAGACTGTATTTCACTTTCAGTACTGCCACGCCCCTTGCCAAAGCAGCAAGTTCCATCTGTTCCAGTATAAGTAACAATGGCGTCAGTATTGCCATATCAATTTGAGCCGGATTCAGACCCCGAGAATATTGAACAAGAAGATCGCGCAGAACCTTTGCACGCACGGATATTGACGGACATGGCAAAAACTTGTCTCTGCAGCAGCACTTCTTCTTCATCGCCGTCTTGTCTGATGGACTCAACCAAGCGTTCTAACCACGACCTCGCCCCTCCCCACCCTCCAACCATTCGAATTTCCATAGGCGGGAATTATTTTAATGATATTCTAATGGGCCGCTTTGTGACATCACAAAACCCCGGAAAACAACGCTGTAGTCAAAACGAGCCGTTCGTTGTAGTTCTTGAAAAGGGATTTTTTTAAAACAAAATATCTCCCTTTGGAGTGGACTTTGAGATTTGTAACTTTGTAGATCTTTTTTATGCCCAAACATACACACTACACACTGACTAAAATTAAAAATGTGAAAAAGCATAATAGGACCCCTTTAAGTATTAAACTAATGCATCTTGTTTGTTCAGAAAACTTGTAAAAAGCATCTCTAAACTGCATAAATCCTGTGTTTGATTCTTTGTAGCTGTGTTTCACAAGTTTGCTCTATGCTCAACAATGATCATCTGCTCAAATCAGGAAAGGGTAATTTTTCACTGAATGAGAGTCTGAATAGGAAAAAGGAAGAACAGACATTGCTATTTGTTCAATTTTAAATGTATTATTTATGTAAGAAAGTTTTACTTTAGACCGTTTTTGCCTTATTTGGATTGATATTGTGAAATATGTGGATATTTTAAAAGTTCCTCATTAGTCAAAATGCCATAAAATAGTAAAAAAACATGGACAATCTTTGGGATGGGGAAGATTAGCCTTAAATTACTTACATTTCCACCTATGATATGGTTTTAGTATAAACTATATTGACCACAGAGTTAATGTCACTGTGTTATGTGCGAAACGATGTGTTCCACTGGCTTCAGATGGGTTTGGAACCACAGATAGGAGTAAATAATTACAGAAGTTTTCATTTTCATCTCATAATTAAAAGTCTGACTCACAATTTTTATTAGTGTATTCTGGTTCTTAAAAAAAGCAGTTGCCTCCTCTTCATCTTCATCACTTTTGATATAAATATGTGCTTATAGGAATAATTTGTGGCCAAATGATCAGTAACGTCTTATTGATGCATGACTAGCATGTCCTCTTAGCAGCACTACAGGGTGACAACAGGGAGTCTGAACACAGCTGTGAATAGCGTGATTTCAACAGGAATGAAGTTTTGTTTGTGCCAAGTGAGCCACTGTTGCTGTTTATGCCAAATGAGCCAAAGCTGGCAAAACAAGCAAAAATAAGTCTATTTTATGAAAATGTGATTTTATTTTATTTATCTATTTTCCCCCCATCTTTGTGTTTGTTCACTGTGCTGATAATCTGTTGTACTAATATACATGCATCTGGAGGACATCTCTTCAAGGAACCACAATGGCATATTTTGTGATGGACAAAGTCGACACACTCCAGTATTTGCGTCTATTTTATTTCATTTTTTTTAAATTATGTTTTTCCCAATGCATTTATTAGTCGCATAAATTACTGTCAGCATCCACATTTTGAAACCAGAGACCTGTAAGGGGCACATCAATCTTCACACATGTGTGCTGTCTGTTTTGTTTTGTTTTTTGTCATCAGACTATTTGGTCGAGCATGAGCGGATGCAAGCTTGGAGTACTAACGCCCACAGGCCGTTTACTCCTTTCGTACTAATAATGAAGGAGGGGAAGGCCGGTGTAGAAAAAGACAGCTCTTGAAAGTTGTATGGATAGCTGAATTGTAAAGATGTGGCTGAGCGATATAGTGCCTTAAATTTGTACTGCATATATCTTCAAGGTCTGAAATCCTAGTGTTCTTTATATCCACATCCCATCAACATAGCTTTTTTTTAATCTGCACTTTAGCAATAATACAAGCAGTTAAAGGGAATAGCCATTATACTAACTTTCAATAGACTTAGCTGGTAAATTAGACAAGCCCCAGTCCCTTCAAAACCAGTGGTGTATGAGATATCCTATGGTAGTGACCCCCTCAGTGTGTTTTGATCTAATCACGGTTCAATTTGCCAACCTAGAGCGATTTAACATTGCATATAAGCCTAATCAAACCGGCAAATAGACACTGCACATACTGTTGGTATAAATTAATTTGCCCATGAATCACAGAAGCAGGAAACAATGTATCACATGCTTGATTATTGATTTACTTGTATAGCTTAGCAAACACATGGTGCATGTTGAGTGACACAAACAAAGCGGCAGTGCAAAGTAGAGGTCTTCTCGGGTCCGAAAATCTGTACCCGACCCGAATCACTTCTTACCCGATGTGCATAAATAATTTTTTTTTTATTAAAAACCAGACCCGAGACAGACCTGATGAAATTACACCTGAGTCCGACCCGACGCGACGGCATTTATTTTCGTTCCCAACTGGACCCGTACATAAACGGCATTGACGTGTGAACAGCCTGCTGCCCCGTAGTCAGTAAAGAAAAATCCCAGTGTCCTGCTGACTTATTTGACCAGCTTCTCCATTACTTTGATTTATTTAACATTTATTTAATTTATTGTTACTTTACATTATCGCCTGCTTGATGGATACAAGTTATTTCTGAGTTCGGTTTTCAATTGTAACCAGTGGATTTGAAAAATTAACGTGATAGTTTTATAAAAATGAAATCAATAGCCCAATGATTCAGTGTTGTCTGCAACCTAATCTCCGGCAAAATTCTTCAGCAACACAAAAAAGGAAAGCCCTGCATGAACACGCAGCATAATGAAGCGAGTGGACTTTCCTGATGGATCTCATATCTATAAGATGATTTCTGTGTGTGAGGTTACAAACGTATGCTCCTTTTCTATGTGCGTTCCTCACTGAACACGAACGTGCAAGTACACATCCGGGATAGTTTAAAATAATTCAGGTTTTATCGGGTCCATTTGGAAAAAGCACATTTATTTCGACCCGAGGCCGCTAATACTGAACCCGACCTGTGTGGGAGTTTTGGACCCAAACCCAATCGGGTCTCAGGTCGGACCTTGGGTTTTCGGATCCGTTTCCGGATTTTCGCAAGTGGACCCGTGAAGACGGGTGTAAAGATCCTTTAGAATCCAAAATATTAATTAATAAATAAATAAACATTGTCTAATTAATTTTACAGTGAAATTACAGATAAAATCCTACCAGATTTATGCTTATCAGAAGACTTAAGCTTATTTCAGCACATAGTACAAGCATCTAAAATGTATCAAATTGACAGCATCTATAAAGCATTGTATTTTTATTGTAATTTTATGCTTACTGTCTATATAGCAGTATATCGTAATAATTTAATGTGCACTGTACAGATAAATGCCGAAAAGTTATATATTTCTAATGTAAATCTATATTTTTTATTCATTATTTATTTATTTATTTATTTACAATTGAATACCGTTACATTTTAGATGTTGTTAATACATGCCAATTACTGCACGGATAGTGGCTAGTGTCAAAGATGGACACGAATCGAACGTTGGTTGTTGTACATTTGGTGAAATTCGTAGAAGTGGTGCTAAAAGGTTAATGCATTTGAAAATACCCTAAACCTAACCAATAGTGTTAACAAAAGCAAACTTGTTTACTAATGCACTTGTTTGTACAAGTGTTTGACCTCTTTTGTCATGACTCGTGTTTCACTCGACTCTTAGCGCTTCTCATCACAAGTGCAATGCTGTACCAAGTGAGCTACCAAGCAAGCTTACTTTAGAATGCCATACATATGGAGCTAGTTATCTGATGCAAACATATTAGTCTACAAATCATTTATTATGGTAAAAGTGTTGTGAGATTATAACATAGTATTGTGCAAGGGACCACATGAAAACAAGTATTAATCGATAATCTCCCACTGTAATCATATTCATGTGAACAGGAATAAAAGTTGTTGTTTTACTCCCACTAGTCTTAATTTTAGCTGAAAAGTGCAGTGAACTGTATGTGTAGGTACGTTTTTGGAGTGTTTCAGTATGTTGTACATGCAACAAAACAAATAAAAAACTCATCACACTAGTAAAGCTTAAATTAAAATTAATAGTTTTCATCAGCTTAACTTCAAGCTTCTCAGCATGCACACATTCTTCTATGTGTTCATTACACCCAATCCTCTTAGTCTACAATTAGCTCTGGAAGAGAGTAGCACCATTGCATCTGTTTCAGGAAGACGACCCTGCCAGATTTATTTGGAACAGATGTGTCAGGTAAACCCATTTTAGCCAGGTGCTATGGTGATGAGCAGCACAAAACTCAGCTTTTGACTGCGACCATCCACTGTTTCATTCAAAAAATTACACTCCTCAATCAGAGCGCTTTATGGAATCACCATGGTGACTAAAATCTGTTTGGAGGGCTTCCAATGGCACTTCTCCTGTCTGCTATTTCTCTTCCTAGGACTCCATTAAAATGTGCTCAGGCTATGGATGTTTACTGGCATGTTTGTGCCTGTTTATCTTCCGTTAATTTACCTTCATCTACCTGGCTAATGAGTGGAACGCAAAGCAGGGAACATGGAACAAATAGAGCTGCTTTATAATTAAACTTTGCATTAGGCAGAAAACGTTCACCTGCTAATCTTGGCTCCGCCTCTCGTGTGCACCAGTGCTCCTCACTCAGCTTGCTAATGTATGTCTTGTGCATTGCTCCATTCCTTTCACGCAAGCCATAATATATATATATATATATATATATATATATATCAG
>NW_015540886.1:1206865-1210610 GCF_001515605.1 Sinocyclocheilus anshuiensis
CTGTTTAAAAAAAGTGTCCATGTATTTATATCAAGCATTTGAATTAGTTATTTTTTTCATGCCTCGTACCTCCTACTGGTTTGCTAGTGAGCTCTCCCACACATTTAATAACACATTGTGTGCAAAAAGCTCTCTCTCTCTTGCTCTCCTTCTCACCCTTTTGAATGTGTGGACTGCTATGTCATGGGAAACGGTGCATTGTAGAATAAAAGTCTATCTTCCTGCAGCGTTCGGTCTCCCAAGGCATTTCACATTGTAAACATGGAGCTCAGAAAGTGCTTTGCCCTTTTTAAAGTGTACGTCAATGAGATTTTCTCCATTTGTGGCAAGCCGCAATTTGAAGTGCCGATTCCCGAGAGAGCTCTCTGTCTGTTTGGACCTGGAAGTCTGTTTGGATTGTGTGAGCGTTATCTTCCATTAACCACACATTATGGGGGGAACAGGTTTATTCTGTTTGAAATGTGTTTTTTTTTTTCATAAAGAAAAGTGAATATGTGAATGCAGTGAAATGATTGTAAGCCTCAGCCTTGAACGTCTGTAGAGTATCCTCTGTTTTCAAGATTCTTTTGTTTTCAAGCCTTCACTGCTTATGTATACTGACATACTTTATTTACTATGGACTGTGTTGTCTGATGCGTTGATGAAAGTCATTATGACTGGGAATAAGAGGCAAACAAGAAAAAAAAATCAGCGAAAACCCATTTTGAGTATACATTGAGGTAAAAACATTCAAGTCGACACGAATGCAAATTCAATTCAATCTATTTTCCAAATGCATATTATAGATCTTTTTGTGAACAACTCATTCATGCATATGTTTCCTTTTTTTAATTTTTCAAAATGTAACTGGACTTTCTGGTGAAAATGACAGACTCATCTCTGGTGCATGCCGTTCTCCATTCATTTTGTCCACCTACTGTAAACTCTTGCAAGCTCACATTCACCTGTCTTCATTAACAGCTGATGTATAGAACCAGTCCTTATCCTACATTTTTTTTTCTTTCGATAATGCATTACATTCAGATGTACGTCATAACACAGAAGACATCTAAAAGACCGAGTTCTAGTATAATCCACAGCATATGGTCAAATGTGCACATTCTAAAATCTGTGCAGTCAAAAGGTTCCCAAATTTTAGGCACCTCTTTCTGTCAAAACACTTGAAGCTATCTTCATGCCTGCCTGTTTCCATCACCTTAACTGTTAGTGATATGGATTTTTCCCTTACAGTGCTATCACTTATGGTAATGATGTACTGAAATAGCATGCAAGCAGCCTTCATGCTTGAAACTCATCATACAGTCTGCATATTTAAACCTTGCCAGGTGTTGACTTGTGCAAAGCTGTTATGCTAATGGATATGTGTTCTGGCTGGCTTGTTCTAAGGGGTGGCTGTAATTTAAAGCAGCAAAGTAAGGAATGCGCTAACTTAACATTAGCCATCCATCGCCCCGCACGTCACACTCTTCAACGATTTCCCGTCTGCCTTTTCATCCACTGCTAATATACTGACAATATCACTTAGGCAAATCATTTGCCGGCCTTCTGTAGCTGCTCAGGAGCATGATTGTTAGTGAAAGGTTCTAGAGTTCTATCATGGCAAGGTGGAATAATGGCAGATCAGTCGTTTTGTCCCTACAGCACCTGCTCAGCACCACCGTGCTTGACCCTGTTGTACAGTACGCCAGGTCGATGGCTGGAACTCAATTTAACATTAGCGTGACAATTACAACTGCTGTGTCAATGCACTTTTTACTTTGCTTGCTCTTGTAAACATTTATCATAGTTTTTAAATGGTAACTATACTTCAGCTGTGATACGGTGCATTGTAGAATAAAAGTCTATCTTCCTGCAGCGTTCGGTCTCCCAAGGCATTTCACATTGTAAACATGGAGCTCAGAAAGTGCTTTGCCCTTTTTAAAGTGTACGTCAATGAGATTTTCTCCATTTGTGGCAAGCCGCAATTTGAAGTGCCGATTCCCGAGAGAGCTCTCTGTCTGTTTGGACCTGGAAGTCTGTTTGGATTGTGTGAGCGTTATCTTCCATTAACCACACATTATGGGGGGAACAGGTTTATTCTGTTTGAAATGTGTTTTTTTTTTTCATAAAGAAAAGTGAATATGTGAATGCAGTGAAATGATTGTAAGCCTCAGCCTTGAACGTCTGTAGAGTATCCTCTGTTTTCAAGATTCTTTTGTTTTCAAGCCTTCACTGCTTATGTATACTGACATACTTTATTTACTATGGACTGTGTTGTCTGATGCGTTGATGAAAGTCATTATGACTGGGAATAAGAGGCAAACAAGAAAAAAAAATCAGCGAAAACCCATTTTGAGTATACATTGAGGTAAAAACATTCAAGTCGACACGAATGCAAATTCAATTCAATCTATTTTCCAAATGCATATTATAGATCTTTTTGTGAACAACTCATTCATGCATATGTTTCCTTTTTTTAATTTTTCAAAATGTAACTGGACTTTCTGGTGAAAATGACAGACTCATCTCTGGTGCATGCCGTTCTCCATTCATTTTGTCCACCTACTGTAAACTCTTGCAAGCTCACATTCACCTGTCTTCATTAACAGCTGATGTATAGAACCAGTCCTTATCCTACATTTTTTTTTCTTTCGATAATGCATTACATTCAGATGTACGTCATAACACAGAAGACATCTAAAAGACCGAGTTCTAGTATAATCCACAGCATATGGTCAAATGTGCACATTCTAAAATCTGTGCAGTCAAAAGGTTCCCAAATTTTAGGCACCTCTTTCTGTCAAAACACTTGAAGCTATCTTCATGCCTGCCTGTTTCCATCACCTTAACTGTTAGTGATATGGATTTTTCCCTTACAGTGCTATCACTTATGGTAATGATGTACTGAAATAGCATGCAAGCAGCCTTCATGCTTGAAACTCATCATACAGTCTGCATATTTAAACCTTGCCAGGTGTTGACTTGTGCAAAGCTGTTATGCTAATGGATATGTGTTCTGGCTGGCTTGTTCTAAGGGGTGGCTGTAATTTAAAGCAGCAAAGTAAGGAATGCGCTAACTTAACATTAGCCATCCATCGCCCCGCACGTCACACTCTTCAACGATTTCCCGTCTGCCTTTTCATCCACTGCTAATATACTGACAATATCACTTAGGCAAATCACTTGCCGGCCTTCTGTAGCTGCTCAGGAGCATGATTGTTAGTGAAAGGTTCTAGAGTTCTATCATGGCAAGGTGGAATAATGGCAGATCAGTCGTTTTGTCCCTACAGCACCTGCTCAGCACCACCGTGCTTGACCCTGTTGTACAGTACGCCAGGTCGATGGCTGGAACTCAATTTAACATTAGCGTGACAATTACAACTGCTGTGTCAATGCACTTTTTACTTTGCTTGCTCTTGTAAACATTTATCATAGTTTTTAAATGGTAACTATACTTCAGCTGTGATATTAGTAGAAAAAAAATGCAGTAAGAACCAAGGACGACATGGCTGGATGAATGTGACTAAATAAAACTGTGGCATTGGTTGTAATAATAATAATAATGATAATACTAATAATAATACTTATTATTATTATTATTATTATTATTATGTAGAATAATAGGAAAACAATACAAATAATAAAAGCCTTAACAAGGACTTTTAAAAATTATTGTGTAGGTTTTTGAGCAAAATCTGTGGAATTGTCAAAATTTGCATAATTATTTACTGCCATTTTTTGATGTGCCAAATTGAGTGTTTCAATT
>NW_015540886.1:1211507-1224022 GCF_001515605.1 Sinocyclocheilus anshuiensis
TATTCTTCCTACTTAAATTCTTCCTCAGCGAACACTTTGACATATTAAAACAAAACTTAACATTGCATGCCCTGTCATATTGATACCTATTGTACTGGTGGAGAAATCTGAAACATTAATAAAAATAAATAAATAAGTAAATACAATTAATGTGTTTAAAATGTTATATTTTAATTGTTTGTGTTTTATTCCAATTAATTATTCCATTTAGAATGTGTAAGTGTTGTTGTGACCAAGCTTGTCTAAGCAATATATAATAATAAATATTACAATTTTTCTCATTGTATTGCAAACATTTGTATGGATTGATCAACAGCAAGCAAAGCTGTAATACAGCATAAGTCATTCTGTGCAGTTTTTTCAACCTTCTTTTCAACAGTTACTTCGAACATTTATGTCAGCATGATCATGATGGATGCTGGTTAGATAAACTGATAAACTGATAATAACACTGTAGAATTCCCACTGAGATGGTGGCCATGAGATAAGTGCGACACAGAAGCTGCCATCCTTCTGTTCTGCAAAACCATCATTAATGCGTGATTTCGAAGTGATGTTTTGAAAATGTTCCTGCAGTAATTCTCAACAGATACTGCAAAAGCTCTGCAAATCTGAGGTTACTTTAAGGTTACATTAATTTAGGATAGAAAGCATGTACGCATGCAAATGCAAGCTCTTAAATTATTGTTGTGAATTTGTAAATGCACATATGCAGATGGAGGTGAAAAGAGAAGATGAGCTGTTCACTTAGATATGTGTGAAGATAATCGAACTGTTTTATCAGTCACACCTTCCTCCTCTGTTCTCCCTCCTCATCGCAGTCTTTCTTAATTAGCTGTCTCTTTACTGGCATGTAATTTACAATCATGTGTTTTCAGTCTATTTACGCATTAAACGAAAGAGACTGTAAAAGCATCATCAGTTTATATTATCCCGACTCTCTCTCTCTGTTTCTTCATTACACCTTCCCATTCCTCATGGTCTCTTTCTGGAATGCAATGTTTTCGTGAATGTTGGTGCCAGAGTGGTATGTTAATGTGTATTGATGTGTATGAAATTAGCTGGAATTTGCAGAGGCAGCACTAATGGAATGAGTGTCTACCTCCACCTCGTCCTGCCAGTAACATAGCACCAGGTCTGAGGAGGGGGTGTGAACGTGCATCAGCGTCTGTCCATATGCTTTAAGTTCTCATTCTCAAGATTGTGAGGAGCCGATTAGGAGCCACATTGATTTTAAATGGCTGATTTACAAAACAAAAATACTCTCTTGCTGCACACGATGCATTACTTGAAAAGTAGATGTTTACCAGACCAATCAATTTGGTGTCAGAAGTTAAAGCAACTGTTTGTAATTTTTTTTTAAACTTTAAAATACAAGTTTCAAAATCATTCTGATACGAACTAATAAGGTGAAAGACTTTTTTTTCCTTCCCAGGATTCCCCCAAATGCCTGTTCTGGGAGTATGTAAGTTTGCGGAGCAGGTACGAAATTCTGCAAAAAGGGCGGATTGCTTTATGGCAACAACCCATGCACATGTACAGCTAACCACTGTGATTAATACAGTGATATATGTATGACCATAAATTCCACTCACTTAACTGTTGCTTTAAAGTTCAAGTGGGTAATTTCTGTACCACTAGCAAAGCAACATGCTGTGGAAATCAACTGTTTAGTTGTAATATAGAAGAGGAACTAGTAAATGGTCACTGGTGAAAGGTTTGTGACCATGCATATTGTTGTAATGGCATTGTTCATGTTAAACGGCGTTGTCATTTTAATTGTTAAACTAAACTCTTTATTTATTTAATTTAATTGTATTTATCTTTTTGAGTGAATTGTTCAATTATTAGTTATAATAATATTTGTCTCTGCACATTTAACTGGGACAGGAGAAAGTATTTTAACATCAGAAATATTATACACTTTGCCTTTGAAGATTTTTTTTAACATGTTAAATATCAAACAAGGAGAAGGTGTCCTCTGCTTTTTCATATTATGAAAAATAGAAATAAAGTTGTCTAAGGTGTCAGACTTCTAGCCACATCAGAGAGAGAAGATAAATCCAAAGCAAATAGAGACCATGTGGAAATCATGCTCTCTGAAACGGTAGCTCCTGAGTGTAATCTTATGAAATAGGTAAGACACGTAAAGCATCACAAGTCCCTTCCATGAAACCTCAGTCCCTTTGGATTTTCTGAGCTTTGTGAAAGCAAAACAGCTCATCAGGGGCATCATATCACATTATTTTCTCTGTATACAATGCTGGTGGTATAAGTAATTATGGGTGTCAAATGCAATTTGTTCCCTCTATTATTGTAGCAATCTAGCTTGAACAGGGAAAAAAAAATAAAAAAATATTAGAGCTAGAGTATATAATATATGCATATAATGTACATAAGATGAAAATTGTATAACCAGGAAATTCTTCTCAATAGATGTTCAGTCTGCTTTGTTGAGATGTAATTTGTGTATCATGTTTTTTTGTTTATTATTTATTTTATTTTATGTATTTATCTGTCAGTATGATATGTAGTGATGGAAAAGACCAGTTGTTTGTAGAATCAGGCAGATAAAATATTTTTGTGTGTATATGCATATAGGGAACAGAGAGAGAGGGAGAAAGAGAGATAGAGCGAAAAAAAAAACGCAGACCAACACAAATTCAAACACTGTAGGGCCCATAACTGTGTCTTTGTGAATAAAATCAAGCTTCAGTCCCATTATGTACAGTCTCATTGTGTATTCTAACAACATAACACATCTTTGAATATTCATAAGATAGCCCTAAAGTAGGTTACACTGTAATTTGACCTAATAATTTGGATTGTGCAAATGCATCAGGTCACTGTATTAAATATAATTCATGTCCTGCTGTTTTTTTGAGCAAATAAATCCTTTGGGCGTTTGACTTGACTTGCAAAAGTACATAAACACAAACAGTTTCAGGTCACAGTCGATCAAACGTGGTGGATGCACCTTACTAAAGCCCTTCATTATTACATCGATGTCATTCCAATGCACTTTTGCCTCCACAGTGTGTATACAGCCTTCAGGAAGACGGCACAGGCTCTCAGACTTGTTACAAAGTACAAAAGGTCAAGAAAGCCAAGAACGACTATTCTGACTATTTAAGTCTGACTATTTTAAACACTTTCAATCGACTAAGAGTGGTACGAAACATCCCTTTGAAAGTTCTAGTGTTTCAAGTTTTCTCTGCATTTCCCAAAAGCCTTGCAAGCCTAAGCAGATCAGAGAGATCACTGGTATGTCCAATCTACTTAGGCTTACAATACTTTTGAAAAATGCAGCCCTGATCAGTTTAAGTGAAGTGATCGAGGGAGTTTGAGGCAAACATATACTGTATTATTCAGAATCAGATCCTTTCCCCTGCATTTTGTCCCCATCACAACTTTGACAGCTTTATTCAGAAGAGATCTTTGTGTATATTTTTTCAGTAATTCATGAAAACAAAAAGATTGATTTCATCCTCATTTAAATATATTAATTAAAATATATTTAAATTATATATTTTTAGACATTATAAAAGTGCACTTTATTTTAAAGAGATGATTAAGGTCTAGATTGCAGTGGTGAAATTTTACAGATTCAGTAAAGTATACCAGATATAAATCTGCTGCATCCTCCACAAAGAATCGACATGAAAGATTGGGAATTGTGGTGTACAATTTCAGGGTGTGCATAATTTCTAGAGCCCGATCGATATGTTTTTTTTGAGGGCCGATGCCGATACCGATATAAGGGAGTAAAAAAGGCCGATATCGATACATCGGCCAATATTCTTTATGTGTATATTATAGTATAGTACCCGTCAAAATTTGGACACACTTCCCATTCGTGTGTCCAAACTTTTGACTGGTACTATATATAGAATGCAGTATATACATAAACAGAATATATATACATAAACACATTTTTTGCAATGATCACTCAAATGTGGTGATGAAACACTTACTGTATAAAGAAGTGACAAAGATATGTAATGGAGGCAGGGTATTTAACAATACACTTTATTATCCAAAATGAGTCTGACATCAGTGCACTGAAAAGTAAAGTTGAAGTTTATTCAACTTTATTTCAATTCAATTCCATTCAACTTTATTCCGTTGAAGTTTATTTCACTTCGGAACATTCATTCACAGATTTGCGCTAAGCCACTGTCTTCACACACAAACGAAACTTATTAGAGAAGTGTGAAGTGTGACATAATATACCTCTGTAAATAAATACTATTTAAAACACGTCTCATGCACTGTAATGCCCTTTGAATGTAACATGTACGTTCCCTTCGAACTGGAATCATGGCAGAATATCCAGTGAAGCCCACTTCGCAGGGCACTTATGGTCGAATAGAACAAACCTCTGAAGTGATAAGAGAAACATACAAAATGTGCAGAGTGGGGGGTCGCGAGGACCAGGATTAAGAACCGCTGCTTAATAGCATTGCATCTCACTAACTAGGTGACAACATAGCGCTAAATCACCATTCAACAGACTAAAGCCACCACCTTCAGCTCGTGAAGCCCTCTCGACCGCCACCCTCCATGTGTCGGTAGCCCCCTGGGATCGCCAGATCGGTTGGCGCCCGACCGCGACTTTGACTGCCCGAAACTCCCGGACCCCGGGGGCTATCGGCGCGGGGGTGGTCTCATTCGAAAGGGGGTGCCGAGATGTACACTTCATTCAGCGTTCGAGAGGGCTCCTCGAGCTGAAGGGATCCCCTGAATTCGGTGTGGATCCGCCACGCCGTTACCGAGATATGGCCGTTCAAACTTTCAATGGTATTCCATACACTGGTATCACCAGTAGCAAACAATGGAGCGCGCTCTGCCGGACAAACGACATAATTACACCATTTACAAGAATTTAATCTGCATTTTATGTTCTGTAAAAAAAAAAAAACATCGGTGGCATATCGTCATGATATACGCCGATACAGATATATCTGCGACAGGCTCCTATCGGCCGATAAAATCGACAAAACTATATATCGGTCGGTCTCTAATAATTTCTGCATAAATTGTTTAAAGATTTATTATTAAAACAACATACTAGTTGTTCTTATAAGCATAATAAGGTGGTTAATAATGTCAAATCTGCTGAATTTTAACTTAATAATAATAACAATAATAATAATGATAATAATAACAATAAAATTATTCTTGTTGTTGCATTCAGATTTAACAAATTTGACATTATTAAATGCCTCATCCTTCTTTCACAGCACGAATGGGAACATGGGAACTGCTTTAAAATTTTAGGAAGGGGATCCCTTGCAAGACAATCATCACATTTGGGGGTCCGTGGCTTCAAAAAGTTTCAACACTCCTGCTTTATATCGCCTCAGTTTACAGCACAGATTTTCGTAGGGGAAGAAACCATGACATCTCTTCTTTCTCTCTTCGATGTCAGGCAGGTGTGACGGAACGTAGACTCAGCATCTGCTTTTCTATTTGAAGCAAACCCTCATGCACAGCCCTCTCTCTCTCTCTCTCTCTCTCTCAGGTTACAGAGGTAACATACCCTAATATATTTCATGTTTCACACGTGGCAGTGATTCAGAAAATGTGTCATGAGTGTTAAGTGCTCATCCGCCACCACAGGGTGCACAAGATGAACCAGCTGCTTTAGATGAAACACTCAGAGAGAGACAGAGAGAGAAATATTAGTGCCAGCAAGAGTAACAGCCCATTGTACCCCTTCTCAAATGAAGCATGAATCACGCACAGGGAAACGTAAAGGTCACAAGCTGAAGTTTCATGTCCACAGTCGCGACTTTCTCTCTCTCACCCACACAAACTCCTGTTCTTTTTATTCAGACACACACACACGCGCATGCTCACACTTGACGTAATGACCGCTCACACATACGCACTTTGATTCTCGCACATAACAACAGTGCTGTAATAAAGCTCTGGCCTCATTCCCATTGTATTAATAAATGCTGTGTCCACACAGTCTCTCATCCATTTCTCTCTCATTAAAGTCGGAGCCTTAAAACACTGTCATGTGTGACCTTTGCAGACTTCACCCACAACTCTCACGTCCCAGAATTAATGGTCTTATCTTCCTGCATAATCTTCAAACTTATTTCTCTGATTAATTAGTGTCTAAATTACGATCCGTCCACTCAAGTTGCTCACCTTATATCCAATTGCTTTTATTAATGGGATTCAATTCCAATTTACAACAAGGCTGGTAACCACAGAGTTCCTCCAAATGTACTTGTGAACTTTTCTGCTCGAGGGAGAGAGAAAAAGTGTATATGTAAGTCAGAAGCTTTTAATAACACACTTTTTTTGGGTGTCTAAATTAAGAGAACCTTTTTGGCAGGGTCCGAAATTAGCACTCGCCAAGCACCAAATGTGAGTCAGAATTGGTTTTGGTAAAGAAGACAGAATTGATCATTTTGCTAGTAACATTAAAAAAGGGCTTAAATCGAATTGCAAATGCAATAATAACAATAATAATAATAACAATGATAATAATAATAGTAATAATAATAATAACAATCTAACTCATTGATGTAAATCACATCAGTGGTTTGAATCAGACATATGAACTGTCTATTAAAGATCATATCTGTCAAGACTATGAACTTTCACCATCCAAAGTTTATCTAGGATGGCTGAAGTTTACATATCCAGGAATAAGATACAAAAAAGAAAATAAAAGGAAGACAATCACATTGGATCTTGAAAATTGTGACAGGTGCCATTTTGCAATTTCAAAGATGGAGACTGACTCATCTCAAGTGACACAGTGACCTGTGTATTTTATGCAATAAAACAAACTGCTAAATTATTCTGTAGTCATAGCAACAGAGTGTATGTTCTCTTATTAAAAAATAAAGCAAAAATCAAAAATCATGGCTGGAAGTAATTGTAATATACAGGTGCATCTCAATAAATTAGAATGTCGTGGAAAAGTTCATTTATTTCAGTAATTCTACTCAAATTGTGAAACTCGTGTATTAAATAAATTCAATACACACAGACTGAAGTAGTTTAAGTCTTTGGTTCTTTTAATTGTGATGATTTTGGCTCACATTTAACAAATTGTCAAGAGGAAAATGAGAAACAAGAGACCAAAAAATGCAGATGAGCTGAAGGCCACTGTCAAAGAAACCTGGGCTTCCATACCACCTCAGCAGTGCCACAAACTGATCACCTCCATGCCACGCCAAATCGAGGCAGTAATTAAAGCAAAAGGAGCCCCTACCAAGTATTGAGTACATGTACAGTAAATGAACATACTTTCCAGAAGGCCAACAATTCACTAAAAATGTTTTTTTTATTGGTCTTATGAAGTATTCTAATTTGTTGAGATAGTGAATTGGTGGGTTTTTGTTAAATGTGAGCCAAAATCATCACAATTAAAAGAACCAAACACTTAAACTACGTCAGTCTGTGTGCATTGTATTTATTTAATACACGAGTTTCACAATTTGAGTTGAATTACTGAAATAAATGAACTTTTCCATGACATTCTAATTTATTGAGATGCACCTGTATTAATTTTCTTTTTTTTTTTTTCATAAATTTGTCTTTGTTAGATTTGGCAATACATTTTGTTTGTCTGTAGGTGTTGTTATACGTACGTCAATAACACAACAGACAACTAGTTGACTGTGGCTCCATTTATACAGCACATTTTGACCAAATTCCTGATTTATTTAAAGCCACTTTGATTATATTGAATGTGTTTGTCACTCTCTTTTTTAAACTAAAATGAGCATGAAAATAACTATTTAGATCTTTAAAACTGAACTGACAACTGCATTATGCTGCTGTGTGAATGCAGCCATTGAGAGCTCAGGAATGAAGCAAAAGGAGAGAGGGAGATCTGAGGTATAATGGCAGGTTTGAATGTCACACTGATGGATTTTGTTTATTAACTATATTTGTGGTCATAGCTGTTTGTTTTTGGTACAGCATGTTGAAATTTGCCCTCTAACTGATAAAAGGCCCACAGCCCATATGCTAAAGACCATAGGTTGGCAAACGTACAATTTAAATTAATCTCTCTCTCTCTCTTTCGCTTACAATCACACACACAAACATCTCAAGAGATCTGGTTGTCATCTAAACAAGAGCGGCTGGCATTGCGTCAGTCATGCTTCTAATGGTGATACATTTCTCCAGTATTAGAATTTGTACAGTACTTCGGGAATCCATTTCTCCAGAGAAGGATAACTCATTAGTTGTTGCAATTCAGAGTAAAAATACAGACACACACTGCTGTAATTGGCATAAACTCTTGAAATAATAGAAATGATGATTATTGTATTAATATATTATTATTATTTTGTATGTTATTTTATATTTATAATGTCTGAGTTTAATATTAGTATGCTTTTAATCAAATATACAGTTTGCCACCAATATAATGCTTAAGTATATTTAATTGTCCCTTGACATATAATTAGAAATATTCATTAAAGTATCATAGATGTTTACTATTGCCCAATGTTTGTTTGTTGGTTTGTTTAGGGTGGATTCTGAAAAAGTGTGAAATGGGGTTATATTTCTCAGCTGCAGCTCAGGATTGTCGCTTGTTATTTTCCAGAGTCATAGTCATCTAACTTTTCAATTCCAGCAGCGTGCTCAAAACATCTATTGCCCATGTCCTGCCATGAGCAAAGATGGCATATTTAAAATCTGCAGGGTCCTGCACCAGACAAACAGCTTCCGTTGAGAAGAATGTGAATGCTAATGGATGACTTTCTCCAGACATGTTATAAACCTCCTCAGTGACCCCAGAAACTGGGTCACTTCCAACTGGTGTTGTTAGATGACCGTACCGATGTCGTTACCAGTTGGTACTAAAAATGTGACAATATCAGCATTTCCCACTAGCATTTTGAGCACTGTTGAGCAGATCCTTAAACAGCTCAGATTGGCCATTGTGATGATCAGCGGATCCATCTATGAGTGTGAAGTGATGATCATTGTAGCCAATCACAGACATAGGCTATCTGTTGAGCGTGTGAACACAATGGCCAATCAGAGATGTTTGAGAATCCACAAAACAACACTCAAAATGCTAGCGGCAAATGCCACACAACCACACAAGCCCTAATTTCTATGCTACTTGGTCAGATTCAAGCAGGTTCACATATATTTATGATAATTGTGAAATTTTTCCCTTTTCAATATATATATTTTTTTCTTTTTGAAACTCTACCTTGAGGATAAAATGAAGGCTCACACTGCAAACATTTATATCATAGCGATGATGATAAGCTCTAAAATAGGTCAGTCTGACTCACAGCATAACATAAAGGTTAAAGTGTTTGAGTGTGTATATGACTGGGTATGACTACTGCATTCCCATTCTAGGTAAATGTAAGAAAAAAGCTATATTATTTGCCATGAACATAACCACTACAACAGCTTAAATATATATATATATATATATATATATATATATATATATATAAAAACATATAAAACAGAAATAATTATGCATATAATATTTGCATTTTTAACAGTGTAAACAGGGCTGAAAATATATAGATGCCTTTATATTTTAGGGGTTTAAAGGGGATCATTTTTTTTTTTTTTTGCTACATAAAAGTAAATTAACAAAAACAATTTGGGAGCCATATCAGTCTGGTACCGCTGCCAAAACCCCCACTTAAAACATTTTAATTCCATCTGCTTATGGCCTCATATGAGTCTCCTCTTCATCAATGCATCACTGTGATGTCCGTTTCATGGTGAGAGCACTAGCCCAGACTGGCTGCCGTCACATCCAGATGGATGCCCCATATTGGTACTTAAGGTCCTCATTACAAATAAAACGACTTGTTTGTTGGGCCAAAGCTTGGTGAATTCTTAATTAAAATTAAACTAATTCTAGTTTTCAATTGTCCAGACTCTACAGAGAAGAGGGATCCATCCGCATTTGCAGATCTTTGACATTTATGAACAGGGACCCAGGTACACACTTTTTTGGCCCCCACCCCCAACGACAGCATTCCCGGTTGCCTCTCCTCCCTTGATGACGGTCTAGGGTGTGGATTACAAATCATGGTTTGCGTTTTTATAATTCCTCTTGTTGCAGTAGACCATAGTGACCCGGTCCAAGGATCGGTTGTCATGCTGGATGCCACTGTGTAATAAAAACTCATATAGATTTGTCTCTTTTGCTGCCCAGCCTTGGGCCCACATCTGACCTTGTCTGTCTAGTAGAAAAAAAATAAGCGCACACACAAACCTGGACTACACTGCCAACTTCAATTTCAATGCTTCAGGTGTTGGTGTGTTGTCAATACAAACCACCTGTTTTAAAGCTAGTGAGAGACGCAGCTGCACAAAAACATCACTTAAGGTATTACAACAAAACTAGTATTCAAAATGAAGTATTATTACTGCACTTAATGGAACAGCTGTAGTTAACTTCAAAGCAGGTGCTATAATTGTAGGATGCTTAAAGAATAATAATGACAGAAAGTCACAATTTCTGCTGATAGTTTTTGCATAGTGTCAAATTAATAATATTTAATAATGTTTTTCTCCATTTCTCTCACCTGATGAAGTTTGAATTCCTTGTCACTTTCACATTTGGCTTGTTTAGTCGGGGTTTAAAAGACTTAATACTGAATATTAAGTATTTTAAACCCCAACTAATATTATCAATTTGACTGCACAGGCACTACTGGATGAAAACAAAAGTTGAACTGATTTGACCTGAATAATGATCAGTGTTGGGGAAAGTTACTTTTAAAAGTAATGCATTACAATATTGCGTTACTCCCTAAAAAAGTAACTAATTACGTTACTTAGTTACTTTTTATGGAAAGTAATGCGTTACATTACTTTTGCGTTACTTTTTAAATATGAGCAGGGCTTGATTGTTTTTAATATAAAAAAGTTATATTTATAGCAAATGTAAAAGCCCTTTCACACCAAAAAGTGTAATGAATAAACCTCAGGCTGAAGGAAAAGTAAATTCACGTCTGTACAGTAGAACAAAGAAGAAGAAGAAACAGTCTTCAGCAATAAAAAAAACAATGAAGCACAATTGTTAGTTTATCTAAAGTCATTTTTGCTTATTAGTATGGTTGAACTGGATCATCAAAGGTCAGCAGCAAAAACATTGGTTAATAAAATGGGATTAGATACATTTGTGTTATTTAACATATTTAATTATTGCAGGTTTGCGTCATATTCTGAGTTTGCATTTCACTGTTTTAATTCATTTTGATGAATACTAAATCTGTTTTTTGTGAGTGGGATGAATTAATGCACATTCACATTTAGTCTAGAACTACAGTAACAACATGTTCACACAGCGCACCCAACTCCTCTGCACTTCCGATTTCTCCCAATATGGGACAGGAGACTTGTCAGTCAATAAATGGGAAAACAAAGTAACTGGTGTTACTTTTTTGAAAAAGTAACTCAGATATTTTCTTGTAAATTAAAAAAAGTGATGCGTTACTTTACTAGTTACTTGAAAAAATGTAATCTGATTACGTAACTCGCGTTACTTGTAATGTGTTACCCCCAACACTGATAATGATGCTACTGTCTTCTGTAGAACTGATTTATAGCTAAATCAAATTCATTTCATAATTGACAAATTTAGCAACATTGGCATTCAATTCTGAATTTAAAACTGAACCGAATCAACAGACTCAAACTAAATAATGACACTATTGTCTTGTGAAGTGCTGCTTATAGCTGAATTTAACTTGTTTTTTAATCAAATAACTTTACGCAGTTATTGAACCAAACTGAACCAACACTGAATTCACTTAAGCCAAACAATAACACTATTTTCTTCTTTAAGCTGCTTTATAGCAGATTTTGTCTCATATTTGATAAAGTTTGCATCATTGATTCTGTTATTTTCTTGTTTTTTTTGTTTTGTTTTTGTTTTTATTGTGTGTGTGTATGTATGTGTGTGTTCTGGATTAGTTTTGACCTTGAGAGAGAGTCTTTTCGGGATTTGGTCCCACCTGCTAGGGTCCTATAAAGCAGGCTTTTCAATTCTGAACTAGACTGAACATAGAAAAATAGCACGTAGCTGTTGGATTACAAATAAAAATAGCAGTTTGTGCTTGTGTGTGTGTGTGGAGTCTGACCATCGGTGGACATTTGATTTGAGACGGGGTCAGCAGTAGGTGTGGGGTCTAACAGCAAGAAGCTAGATTGGAGTGAGTGATCCCTACCATCTAATACACAATGCAGCAGGAGCATGGTGCAACTACAGCAAAAAAAGACAGAGGGGGAAAGAGAAAATGTATGAATCTGAGGGCTATTCTTTAAAGATGGTCTCTGTCTGTGGCCACTTTAGGTCCATCTATCTAGTACCAGGTATTTAGCTTCTAGAACGCCATGAATTCTTTGCAATGGTTTAATCAATGTGCTGGAGATTTTTCTTAGGGAATTTGGTCCTTGCTGCTGTAGGGATTTCTAGTACATGAACGGACACTGATATTCCCTTATCAGTCATCATGAGGTTTGCTAATCACTCCCAGCCCAGG
>NW_015540887.1:0-36910 GCF_001515605.1 Sinocyclocheilus anshuiensis
CCCTCCTTCAGGGAACGAGGGTTACACAAGTAACCGAGACGATCTCTCTAACTTTGATACATTGTAGCCAAATGTGTCTACTACAAATAAAACTCACTTGAACTTGTACTACACAATCACAGATTATGTGAGTTAATGTCAAATACAAAGAGTTCCGTTGTTACAACCTACCCCACTACTGGGGGAGTAACACTAGCTGGGGATAGATGTAACAATAAGAGGTAATTTGGTGAAACAATATCCACACTTTCCAGATTATGCAAGAACTTTATTGAAGAACAAAAATGAACAATTTAAACTAACAAAAATATTCTGGATTTTTTAACTCAAGACTATAACACATTGCTGTGTGTGTGTTGTAGTTTGTTAGGACTTTCATCTTAACACTATATCAAATTTGTGTGTGTGTGTGTGGTGTATTGCCTTTGGAACTTTAAACTTAAAACTATAACAAATTGCTGTGTGTGTGTGTGTGTTGTAGTTTGTTACAACATTCTTATTAACACTATATCACATTTGTGTGTGTGTGTGTGTAGTGTATTTCCTTTGGAACTTTAAACTTAATGGCATTCTGACTACACCAGAAATAACACAGACATGCTCTCTCTCTCTCTTTCTCTGCGTGTGAGTGTGTGTGTGTGTGTGTGTGTGTGTGTGTGTGTGTGTCTGAAAGCAAGTCAACAGTAAACACGTTATTCCCCATGAATGATGTCTTTGGGCAATCAGTGATAAACAATAATCACTGAAGACAAGCTGTTAACCAGTGGTTTCTTCATAATGGAGACAATAATTGTGGAGTGAATTAACTACCTTAAACAATTTTTTTCTTACCACACGCCTATCATATTCATACCTCGCTGGGGGTTAACCCATAGTACAGATCAGCTGCCTCCTTCAAATATTCAGTCAAGAGCTCCTCCTGTGCCTCACTGAAGACTTTCTGACTACTACGGTAGCCTACATGGGGCTCCTCACTTGAACCTTCTTCTCTAAGCTTCTGTAAGGCTTTACAATATCTGTACAGTGTAACGTGACAGATGGAATGGGCCTTGGTGACTGATCTCACTGATTTTCCTTGCCTGACTTCAGTTGCAGCCTTTCTCAAAATTTCTGCAGGGACACCCCTGTCTGTCTTACGCTTCAACTGCCTAGGCATGCTAGAAAAAAAAAAATTCTGAATCATCATAAGGGGTTGGTTGTAACATTTGTAATGAAATGTTACAACTATCCCCACCCCAAGCAGCCATTACATAGCTAACTCTTTTAGCATGTGGGTTTGAAGTTAGCATTAATGTCTAGCATCAAATTAAACTAGAGAAATGGCTACTTAAGATTATGTAAGTCAAATTTTTTTATCTGCATTACAATGAATGATAGGCAAAAAACAATCTTGATAAAAAAAATTACTTTCTTACCTGAAAATCACTTTTTTTGGTGATAAAATTCACAATCTTGCTCACAGACACATGCCACTTCTCCTGTTAGCTCAAAATGGAGATGGGAGTGTATGATATGGATGACATCACCATAGGTTGTTTCTGATTGGTCAAACTGACAGTGTTACAACTAACCCCATGTTGCAACACTCTTCCCTACTTGTTGCACAGTTTTTTTCCTTTTGTTAATCTGTTAATTATATTACAGCCTATTATATGTTTTGTGTGGTCCTGTTTATTTTATTCCTTTTATAGACTTAATTTCTGTTTTTCTCCGTTCACAGAAGTGCTGCAGGTGCATGATCCTCATGGTCTGTTGTTTATGCTGCTGTTCAAGCCGTAGAGCTTGCTGGATATTTCAAATTATAGAGGCTTGTGGTTGACATTGTCATTCCAGCATTTGATTGGACAAAAATTTGACACGCCCATGAGTGCAAGATGAGTCATAGGTTATTTTTTCTGTTTTGTCTTGGGAGAAAAATGGTGCATTTTAAATGTGTTTATCTGTTGATTTGGTCAATGTTTAGTAGTAACTAGCCTAAGTTACAAAATATTTTACAAGGTCCTTAAAGCGACACTACACAAATAGTTTGAGGCATTTTGTACACATTAGAGAATGGATAAATAAATAGCATGTTTTGTTTTTGTAATTCAATTCAAGTTTATTTGTACAGCGCTTTTCACGATACAAATCGTTGCAAAGCAACTTTACAGCAAATTAAATTTCTACAATATTTAGTGGTAGCTTATCAGTGGTGACTGTCAGTCAATGTACAATGTACAATGTACATTGTACGTATGTTGTTTCAGGGTTGGCATCATCTGAGGTCCTATGTGGGGTTGGCATCATCTCTTCTCAGGTATAACTTTTCTTTGAGAATTGCAGTTTTGAATGATCCATGGTCAGTTTTTCTAATTCGTTGTGAAAACAAACTTTCAGCTTCATGATACCAACAGCCGGATACTTTTCTCTGTGTACAGATAATGTGATACACACAGGCACATGACAAGTAGGGTATACATTGCATTTCCCAAGAAATCTGTTCCAACAGCTCTAAAATATAAATCATAGTATAAATTTATCAACATTAAAGACATGGTTTGGAAGATGGATTTTTCTTTGCACTTTCATATTTGCAACATTATAACATTGCTATTTTTTTAATCAAACAAACAAATTTATAAAAACAATTGTTGTATGTGTTTGTTTGAGTGTTTGTGTGTGTGTGTACCTGCTGTATGTTGCCATCCACTTATTTTGACATGAATGTTGGGATATATGACATTAAAAAAATGCTGGATAAGATGCACATACATTTTAAAAATGTGCACAAAAAACATATGTGCTCTATTGAGGTGGATACTTTTTAATGAACTGTTATAACTATCCCCACCCCAAACAGCCATAGCATAGCTTTTAGCATGTTAGCATGAATGCAAAGCATCAAATTAAACTAGAGAAATGGCTATTTTAGGTGATGTAAGTCAAAAAACTGTATTTTCAATACAATGATTGCTAGCCAAAAAATAATCTTAAAAAAATAACTTTTTTTCCCTGAAAATCATTTTCTTTGGGTCATAAAATCTACGATGTTGCTGTGTTTGGCGTGCATATGATATGCACGTGTTTGGCGTGCATATAATACGCAGTTTTTGCGTGCATATGAAATGCAATTTGTTGGCGTTCATACACAGTTTTCGCATACATATGATAAGTATCTACCCCACAACCCTAATCCTACCCGTTGCGTATCATACGCACGCCAAGGTCAATTTCTGCATATAAACAGTACGCCAAATTGAAACATAAACTCGTGCTATTGATAAGCACTTTCATGAGATCGGGTTGGATATTGATGACATCACCACAGCTCTTTTCTGACTTGTCAAACTGACAACTGACCCTGTGTTACAACACTTACCCCGGTCTCCCCTATAGGTTTAAGAACATTACATCATCATCATCAACAGTATTATTAACAGGAGCAGTAGTAGTATTGTTATTAATTACTGTCACATATTTTATTTTGAGGGAAGAGGCAAGTAGGCAAGATATTAAACTGAAAGTAATAAGAGATAGAGAGGGTGAGAGGTTCTCGCTTGCTCCAGCGCTCTCGGGGTCAGCTGTTTGCTGAATGACGCACATTGAGCCCCAGTTAATATTGTACAGGAGGCATTGGCGTCTGACTGAGCATTCCATTATAGGCCTTTCATGCTGAGTTCACTAAGCAGCTGTGCACTGATTTAGCCTGCCTCTCTCTCTCCCTCCCTGTCCTGGGATCAAAGTCTGGGTCATTTACCAACATTACAGAGAAGGGACATAATACAGATCAATAGCATGACATAGAAGAGTTCATTGCACAGCATTTGTTTTAATTGGTCTAATTTTAACAGTTCATTCTTGCCCTGTTTACCATAGATACTTGTACTGTACATAAATAGTTGACGCACAGTTTTTTTGTTTGTTATCAATATCAATATATTTGGGGTTAAAATATCATGACTGTATAAGGGAAAGTGTGTATCATTGGTAATGATAAACCATTTCTTTATTTTTCACCATTTTAATCACTTCTGCACTGATTTTTAATGGTCCTGCAGTGAGACAAATACTTTTTAAAGTACAAAGATTGCACATAATCCATGTCACCAAAACCACATGCATAACAATCATAGAGAATTTAATTAAAATGCTTTTTATTTACCAAGTCAGCTTTCTAAATACATAATCATTATAAAAGCACTATTGACTTGTAGATTCCTGTGGTGAAAAAGAATCTGACAATGACAATGCAAATGTCATGCAAACTTCAAATCTCTTAGAAAGTGAAGCCGCCTTTCTGAGAAACACACTATATTACACCCAACCCAGTACCGGCTGTTTCTGGTTAGTGACGCAAAGCCTTTCTCAACCTGTGAACCACACACTCTCCTTTAATAATCTCCAGGAGTGTCACGGTGGACTGTAAGGAAGAGTTATGCAACGGAGTGAATGGGAATGGTCTCATAATGACTCCATTATCATAAAGGTTAAACCCCTCACTGTTTCACACCTCTGGTCAAAGTGGTTTGTGTGCTCTGCTTTGTTCAAAATTTACGCTACTGCCAGATCTAGTCTCCTGAGAGTGATTGTTATTCACAGCTGGAAGTTTATTGGAAATTAGAAATGTCCATCACGTCAAAATCATCACAGAAAAAATAAGAACAGTGCACAAAAAACATGGATTTTAGCAAGATCAGACTTGCTGTTGATGTGATTGATGCCAACAGCATAGGCCGCACTGTGCAGCTTATGACAAGAAGATTGTGAAGTATTGAACAAACAGCGATTTGGTTCATACACAATGATCTGATCATCTGGTTGTTTCATGAACTCTTGTCGGAGAAGGAAGTCACACTCTTTCTTTTTAACCTGATGTGTCCTAAACGTATTAATATTTTTTAAGTGGCAAAATTGCAGCCCTTTTTTAAAAGCAACTAAATAATATAATTTTTTTTATTGAAACAGGTTACTACGTTTTAGCCTTTGGTGTGAACCAAGCTAACAGGGAACATTCTCACAACCTACACTAACATTTTTGAAGTGTCACATAAATGTTAGGACAAAACGTCCTTAATTAAAGTAATGTTTGTGGAATGTTTTCATGACTTTATTAAAACAGTTTGTTCTCATAACATTGAGAGAATACTTTCAACATTCTCGAAAAGTTCTCATGATGATTTTTAGTTGAACATTCTAACATTTTTCTTTGTAACCTTTAAATAACATTCTAATAATGGCAAGACAACTGGACATTTAACGTTCGATTTAAAAAATAAATCAAATATTGTTATATTTGGGGTGAAAATAAAGTTATTAGAATGTTGTGAGAAATGTTTTTGTAAGCTTTAAATAACGTTCTAATCTTGACAAGAAAACTGGACTTTTTAAGAACATTAAAAATAAATGTTCAAATAACATTATATGTTGGGTAAAAATAAAATTAGTAGAACATTTAGGAAATGTTTTAGTCAGCTTTAAATTATTTTCTAATCACAACAAGAAAACTGGACATTTTAACATTTTAGAAACATTTCAAAACGATGTCCCCTTAATGTTTTTATGGCCTAAATGTAATAACTATAATGATAACAAAGATATAGTTTTACAATTGTTCTAATTCTATGAGAATAGAGCTGTTAACACCACAACACTCATTTTAACTGCACAGAGGATTATTACAGCTGATGAACGATAAACAAAAAAAAAAGACAACCAATCCGAATTGACTCTAAATCGACTTTAAAAAGCTCAAGCTTTTAAAGCGGCAAATGAAAAACTATGGGCACACTTATAATAAACAAAACTTTATCATCCATTGGTCCACTGACGCTAAATATAGTTATTTATATCCTTATAGTTATCATTCTTGTTGTGAACTGGGCCTTTAGGGAACAGAAAGCAAGACCTTGTGTTTGTTTGTTTTTTCATTCCACTTCCGTGCACCTGACATTTTTACACTCAAAACATGTGCCATGTGCTTACATGCATCACGTTTAGCAGAAAAATATTTACAATTTCAATCTGCCACAGAACATGGTCACTGTTTAGTGATTTAATGATGAAAATGAACGTACTGGTTTTAACCTTCAGGACAGCTATGACATGCTGCTTTGAAATACTTGATTCTGATTGGTCAGTCATGGCTTTCTGTGCTCAAATATGTTTATTATGACAGTTAAACCTTTTAGTTTGATTGTTGTCCAATATTTGCTATGTAGCACTCACTGTCTCTTTTTTCATTGAAATTCAAATCAATATTTCATGTCCATATTTGTAATTTTTGCTAAGTATAGCCATGGGAAAATGTTCACTCAGCTGCGATCCCCTTGGTAGAAAACGCATTTTCCCCCCTCCATCGTCGGGCCCTTAGAATCGTCCTAAATGATCCTGCGATAATGAGCTGCTGACTGTACATTATCTCTTACATGTTTCCCATTGGACGTTCAAAGTAAAGTTCTACAAATATCAGATATATCCCATAGCTGTTCACTCTTACCTGGACAACTGAGAACAGACTAAAAGCTAAAAGCATTTCTAAAATGACTTTGAAGTGTTTTCTCTGAGCATCCAGTCAAGAGCTGCTAGCCACTAGCTGCTAGTCTCCCAGCGCTGCACTACATGACCTCTGACAGATTCAACTCATCTCTCGGTCTTACTTATCTCAGCTTACAATCTTGGCCACTGCATGTCCCTGAAGCGAAAGATAGAGCGGTGCAGTACCAAAATACCTCTGACTATCCTACCATACACACAACTATTGCACTCTATAACGCATGTAATGTCATTACATCCACATGCTCGCCTCATTAAAGACAGCTTTAATCTGATACTCATCATATGCTATTGAACGTCCCAAGAGACATGTCAAGTGTTCAGCAATAAATGCATCCCTCACTTGATTATTCTTCAAAGAGAAAAACCAATGAACTGCTCAAATATGAAAGCCTTTTTCTTTACCTCTAGATAAGTTTGATTTGTTTAACATTATTTGGTCACAACATAATTCCCATTCCCCATTTTCTAAATGTGGAACATATAAATAATAAAACAATTAAGTTAACACTTTAGTATAGGGACCAGTTCTCACTATTAACTAGTTGCTTATTAGCATGCCTATTATTAACGTATTGGCTGTTTATTAGTGCTTATAAAGCACATATTCTGCATGACCATATTCTACATCCCTAATCTACGCAATGCCTAAACTTAACAACTACTAACTATTAATAAGCAGCAAATTAGGAGTTTATTGAGGCAAAAGTCATAGTTAATGGTTTGTTAATAGCGAGAATTGGAATTTAAAATAAAGTGTGACCAAAATTAATATTGACATTTGACAGGCAGCATCATGCAAAAAAAAAAAAAACAACTCAATTTTAGTCTACATATTGTTTAAGCTCATTATTTTAAATATTATAATCTATTTATTGTTATTTGACCTCAAAATAAAATATAAATGAAAGAAAAAGAAAAAAAATCAGAATAGAGGATATTGTATCATTTATACAATAAAATATATATTACATACATATTTGAATTATAAAATATCCTACATTCCATTATATATATATATATATATATATATATATATATATATATATATTACATATATATATATATATATAGTACATTTAGATGTTTAGATAATCCTGATAATCTAACATATAATAATTGAAAAGCATTTTGTTTTGGAGGAAACATGCTAATATTTACATTTTGCTCAGTGCAGGTGTACATTTTAATTTTCATAGCATTTCAAGACAATATTATGACATCTGATATTTACCTTTGACATTTATGAAATGAGGAAGCATGAAAAGTAGAAAACTGACGTCTGTTCCTGGTAACTGATGTTTTTCTGCAGGCCCTCATCATGAGATCAGCAGTCTAGCTATAATTTCAGAGAGATCTGGATATACACCCAAAGATATTTAAGGGAGCTTCATCAATCAGAGTCTGTGTGACAGAGGTTTTGACACGCTGTGAGCAGGCGTTTGAGCTTATGAGTTGGAGCAGGACATCCAGTCAGAATGATTGGCATGGACCGCTGGCTTTGGAGCTGAATGTATGAGCATGGAATTCCCAGACCAGATCAATGCGAGCTCTCTGGGCACAGAGCCACCCGCTAGCTTACGGCTGGAGCGATGAGCGCACACATGCTGGAATGTGTTTACATGTGCTCTGTCCTCCACTGTACCTGTGATCCTCTCCGCAGAAACTGTCACATTAGATTATATATTACAGACAGTTGTGTTTCACGCTAATTGTTATGTTTCTACTGGTTGCTCGGGTTTCTGAGTTGTTTACGGTCTGGAAATACATTTTGTTATTTAAACATGTTGTTGTATCACTGCAAAAAACAACAACAAAAAAAATCAACTTTCTCAAATCAGTATTTTGTTGTTTCCATTAAAATAACATAAATACTTAAGAAATACTTGAAGCAAAACTGCATGAGAAAATAAATGAGTTTTCAGAGAACACATCTTGAATTAAAGGGGTCATATGATGTTGCTAAAAAGAACATTATTTTGTGTATTTGGTGTAATGAAATGTGTTTATGCGGTTTAAGGTTAAAAAAACACATTATTTTTCACATACTGTACATTACTGTTTCTCCTCTATGCCCTGCCTTTCTGAAACGTGTTGATTTTTACAAAGCTCATTGGTCTGAAAAGCGAGGTGTGCTCTGATTGACCAGCTATCCAGTGCGTTGTGATTGGCCGAATACCTCAAGTGTGTGACAGAAATGTTACGCCCCTTACAAACACACAGCGTCACACACGGCGGGCTTGAGTGAGCGGTGGTCGGTGGGCTTGCGGCAACCAAATGTGACGACCCCGGGCTGGACTCTGCTTCGTCCACGGTGAAAGCCGATCCGGCGATCCACAGCACGAAGTTGATGTATTTCCTCAGCGACCAGCACGGATCAGCTCTAGGCATGACGAAGCGGATATCGTCCTCTTTTGGCAGGCCAAACAAAGTAGTTTCGCTTTCACAACGAACCACACAGCATCTCCACGACATGGCGGTGGCAACAAGAACAATACTACAGCGAGAATAAAAGTTACGCCTTCTTTCTTTGCGTGAACATTTGGGCGGCGTTATGCAAATCTTCCCACATCGTGACATAGACATGTGGGGGCGTGTTAGAACGAGCCGTTTTAGGTAGGCGTGGTTGACTTAACTTTTATAAAGAATATCTCTTTGGATTTGAGACTTTAGTCTTTGCAACTTTACAGATCTTCTTTATGCACCAAGAGCTTGTAACACTCCAAAGAGAAAGGAAAAATTTAAATCGCATCATATGACCCCTTTAAGTATTGTATATTTCTTATGCCACAAGAAGATTTACAGTTTCCTGTAACTTTTTTAAATAAATGTGTTGTTGTTGCAAAAAATGCTAATAATAATAATTCCATTGAAACTAAATAAATACTCGAAGTAGGCCTATATTGAATGAAGTACTGATTATTCTTACACCACAAGAAAATTGTTTAATAATTTCTTAGATCTATGCTTATGTAATGCCAGGCCAGCAGAGAGAGCCCTCGCCCGAGTATTGACTGTCACGCTCCCTCTGCTACCTCGTTGGTGACTTCCTGTTTGGCAGCCATAAAGCATGGCTTGCCCAAACACTCTCTGTGAAGTATTGCCAGTCTCACTGCCTTACAGAGCGTTCTATTACCCTTGCCTGTTGATATTGTGTATGACTTCTTGCCTGTTTGCTTCTATTACTGATTATCGGATTTTCCCTTTGTTTTGGCTGCCGATTGGACTGTTTGACTGTGTTTTGACAACTGCCTGTTTTCTGACGCTGATTCTGGATTTCCCTTCAAATAAACTTCTGCACATGGATTCTCACTCGGCTTTAGCCTCATCGTTACAGAATACTTCGCCTCCAATGAATCCAGCGGAAGTTACGGCGCTGCAAGCGGCGTTCGCCTATCAAAGCGAGGTACTCAAGGGCTACCAAAAACAAATTGAAGCCTGCAGTCCACCAACGAATACTTGACACATTATATTCGTTCACTTCCTCCACCCATGCCACAAACGGTAAGCCTTGCTATGCCTGATAAATTTGATGGTTCAGCGGATAAATGTAGAGGTTTTATCCGACAAGTAGAGATTTATTTTGACCACCAGAAAGACAAGTTTACTTCTGATAGCCGGAAATGTGCTTTTTTGATGACACTCCTTACGGGAAGAGCGATTACCTGGGCTGCTACTGTTTGGGAGTCTGATTCACTAATTCGTACCTCTTATGAATACTTTAAACAACAGCTACGTGATGTGTTTGAATATCCCGCTGGGGGCAGGGATATTTCGACGCAATTACTTCTTATGTCCCAAGGAAATCGTTCGGCAGCAGACTACGCAGTGGAGTTCAGAACACTGGCAGCACAGAGAGGATGGAATGATGTCTCGCTGAAAGCAGTTTTCCAGCGAAGTCTAACTCAGGAACTTCAAGCAGAACTGGCCTGCAAGGGTGAGACTTCAACTTTCTGAGTTCGTGAATTTAGCCATAAGGATTGATAACTTAATGAGAAATGCTCCTAAGAGAAAACCTGCTCATGGGTCGTTGTCAAGCACATCAACTTTTTCACAGTCACACTCAGTTCCCCTGGTCACCAATCAGGAACCTATGCAACTGGGTCTCTCAAGGCTCTCTGAGGAGAAGAGTTCGACGACGACAGCACAACTTGTGTTTGTATTGTGGAGAGGTCGGACATCATAGGTTGAAGTGTGCACACAAGAATCGGACGTTCTCCAATTCCACACCCTGGGTAAATATTGATCAGTTCTTTCTCCTGCCATTTAAAACACTCACCATTCCTGTTCAACTAGCTTCTGGTGAGAACTTAATTTTGTTAATAGCGCTGATCGACTCTGGAGCTGCCTTAAACCTCATTCACAAAGATATCGTCATCAAATACAACATTCCCACTCAATCTTGTAAACCACCTATCAAGATCCGAGCAGTTGATAACTCACCCATTGGAGATGGCATAACGGAACAAACTGACCCCATTCAACTCCAAGTCGGCCTGTTCCATCAAGAGGCTATCTTATTTTATGTAATCGACTCTCCAAGAAATGAAATCACCCTAGGCTTTCCTTGGCTATCAGTTCACGACCCAGTTATTTCCTGGCATCATGGTGAGTTAACCCACTGATCAAATTTCTGCTTAACCCATTGTATGCACTCTGATATTTCACCTCAATGCCTGTCTACCAGTGTTGAAAGCCTTGTCACCGCACAAACCACTAAAGTCCCAGACTGTTACAACGACTCTGCTGAGGTATTTAGCAAAGTGAAGGCCATCCAATTACCACCTCACCGTCCCTGGGATTGTGCTATCGATCTGCTTTCCAATGCCATGCCACCCAAAAGTAAAGTGTACCTGCCAACTCATAATAAAACCCAAGCTATGGAGAGTTACATTGAAGAAGCCTTAAACAATGGATTTATCCGCCCTTCGACATCTCCAACCGCTGCAGGTTTCTTCTTTGTAGAGAAGGACGGTGGACTTCGTCCTTGTATCGACTACAGAGGTTTGAATAACTTAACAGTCAAGTTCCGCTACCCACTCCCTCTGGTTCCAGCAGCCCTTGAGCAGCTCCGAGAGGCAAACATTTTTACTAAATTGGATTTAAGAAGTGCATACAACCTGATCCGGATCCACGTAGGGGATGAGTGGAAGACAGCCTTTCTCACCACTAGGGGGCACTACGAGTACCTCGTTATGCCGTATGGGCTAGCCAATGCTCCAGCTGTGATCCAGTCATTCATTAATGAGATACTTCGTGATCTGTTAAACCAATATGTGATAGCTTATATCGACAACATCTTAATCTATTCCAAGTCAGATGCCAAGCACATCCAACATGTCAAGATGGTTCTTTCACATCTCCTCGAGAATCAACTCTTTGTCAAGGCAGAGAAGTGTGAGTTCCACGTTTCACAAATGACATTTCTGGGGTATAACATCAGCCATCAAGGGGTAGAAATGGACGAGTCCAAAGTCAAGGCAGTCAGCAAATGGCCACAACCAACTACCATCAAGGAACTGCAGAGGTTCTTGGGCTTTGCTAACTTTTACAGATGCTTCATCCGCGGCTACAGCTCCATTGCCTCCTCGCTGACTTCTCTCCTCAAAGTTAAACCATCCAAACTGAAGTGGACAGGAGATGCAGCCAAGGCCTTCAATACCCTAAAGGTTAGCTTCACAACAGCACCCATATTACGACATCCAGACCCTAATCTCCCCTTTGTGGTCGAAGTGGACGCCTCTGACAGTGACATTGGAGCTGTACTCTCCCAGCGTCACTGACAACCTGATAAATTATATCCATGTGCTTTCTTTTCGAGAAAACTCACACAGGCAGAACGTAATTATGATGTTGGCAATAAGGAACTATTATCTATGAAGGCTGCCACTGAAGAGTGGAGACACTGGTTAGAGGGGGCAGTCCATCCATTCCAAGTTATCACAGACCACAAGAACCTGGAGTACATCAAAAGTGCCAAACGTCTGAATCCTCGCCAAGCTAGATGGTCCTTGTTTTTTACACGCTTCCAGTTTACAGTTCCATACAGACCCGGAATTAAGAACAGTGAAGCAGATGCTCTGTCAAGATGCCATGACTCTCCTGTCATTCCTGGTCCACCTGAAACTATACTGCCACCAACCGTCATCATCGCACCAGTTACTTGGGACATCATGGAGGAAATTCAACGAGCCCATCAGCAAGAACCACCACCAGCCGACTACCCCCCAACCAAGCATTACATACCTCAAGCTCTTCACCACAGAGTCATGCAATGGGTTCATACAACTCTATGTTCAGGTCATCCAGGGATCTCACGCACACTCAACCTGCTACAAAATTCTTTCTGGTGGCCCTCAATGAGTAGAGATGTTACAACGAGCCCATCAGCAAGAACCACCACCAGCCGACTACCCCCCAACCAAGCATTACATACCTCAAGCTCTTCACCACAGAGTCATGCAATGGGTTCATACAACTCTATGTTCAGGTCATCCAGGGATCTCACGCACACTCAACCTGCTACAAAATTCTTTCTGGTGGCCCTCAATGAGTAGAGATGTTACCGCTTATGTCAAGACATGTCAAGTTTGTGCCCAATCAAAGACCCCCAAAGAACTGCCCTCCGGCCTGTTACAACCACTACCCATGCCACAACGCCCCTGGACACATCTATCGATCGACTTCCTCACTGACCTACCTCCCTCTGATGGATTCACTACCATTCTGGTGATCATCGACCGGTTCTCTAAGTCATGCCGACTAATACCCCTCAAGGGTCTCCCGACAGCCATGGAAACGGCACAGGCTCTGTTCCACCATGTTTTCAGAATCTATGGCCTACCTGAGGACATAGTTTCTGACAGAGGAACTCAATTCACTTCACGAGTCTGGAAAGCTTTCTGCAAGCAACTTGACATAAACTTAAGCCTCACCTCAGGTTACCACCCTCAGTCTAATGGACAAGTTGAACGACTCATCCAGGAGTTTGGAATATATTTGCGGAGGTAATGTAGCCAGGAACAACATCGGTGGGCAGAATTCCTTCCATGGGCCAAATATGCTCAAAATTCCCTGACACATTCTTCTACAGGATTAACCCCCTTCCAATGCGTTCTGGAATATCAGCCTGTCCCAGCAGTGGACGACTGGATCAGGCATAGTGAGAGGGTGTGGGACAGTGCTCACATCCATCTACAAAGGGCTGTCAGGACACAAGGTTTCCAGGCCAACCGACGACGCCGTCCGCACCCTCCCTACCAACCAGGACAGCGGGTCTGGCTCTCCATGAGGGACCTCAATCTACGGCTACCTAACAGGAAGCTAAGCCCCAGGTATGTTGGCCCTTTCAAGATCATTAGACAAATCGGTTTCCAGGCCAACTGACGATGCCGTCCGCACCCTCCCTACCAACCAGGACAGCGGGTCTGGCTCTCCATGAGGGACCTCAATCTACGGCTACCTAACAGGAAGCTAAGCCCCAGGTATGTTGGCCCTTTCAAGATCATTAGACAAATCAATGAAGTCACTTACCAGCTTGAGCTTCCTGCCACTTATCTTATCTCTCCTTTTCATGTATCTCTCCTCAAACCCTTTCACCTGGACGCTGACCCCAACACCGAGCATCAAGAGCCACCACCACCGTTGGAAATAGACGGATCGCCTGCCTATAAGGTCAATATGTTGCTGGACTCTAGGCTTAGAGGGGGTCAGCTCCAATATCTGGTGAATTGGGAGGGCTACGGGCCTGAGGAGAGATCTTGGGTCATCTTGGCACCTGACATTCTAGATCCATCACTCATCGAGGAATTCCACAGAGCCAGACCCGACCGACCAGCTCCACGACCACGGGGACGTCCACGTTGAGCGCCAGGAGTCGCTCCTAGAGGGGGGGGTTCTGTAATGCCAGGCCAGCAGAGGGAGCCCTTGCCCGAGTATTGACTGTCACTCTCCCTCTGCTACCTCGTTGGTGACATCCTGTTTGGCAGCCATAATGCATGGCTTGCCCAAACACTCTCTGCGAAGTATTGCCAGTCTCACTGCCTTACCGAGCGTTCTATTACCCTTACCTGTTGATATTGTGTATGACTTCTTGACTGTTTGCTTCTATTACTGATTATTGGATTTTCCCTTTGTTTTGGCTGCCAATTGGACTGTTTACTGTGTTTTGACAATTGCCTGTTTTCTGACACTGATTCTGGATTGCCCTTCAAATAAACTTCTGCACATGGATTCTCACTCGGCTTTAGCCTCATCGTTACAGCTTAAAACAAGAAAAAAGGGAAATAAAAAAATCAGTAATTAAAAAAAACAATTTAAAGATGATGATTATTATTGTTATTTTAGATATTTGACTCTAAATAAACATACATTAAAAAAAAATTACGATTTTTTTGCATTGCAGGATTTAGGTATATGTATATAGCATTTTGTACATGTAAATTTGTAGTTAAATAATAATCATGCATTTAGATAATCCTGATAATCTTATATATGATAAAGGTCTTCAAAGAAAAAATAGGCATTTTGTTTTGAGGAAACATGCTTAATATCAGTTATTCAATAACACTGATTCATACTTTTATGTAACTAGATGATGTTTTAAATTGATATCTTTAATAGAAAAGTGGAATTCCATTAAAACAAATGGAACCCCCCAAAAATGTGAGGAAAAACACATCTAAAAACAGAAATAAATTTCAAGAGTTGATTTTTTTATTCAAATAAATAGCCACATAAATAAAACTTCATCTCTCATATACTTTCACACAGCCATGTACAATCACACATACAGCAAGCAAGCACATCAGGGAAATATATATATATATATATATATATATATATATATATATATAAAAAACAGAACAGAACAGTTCAGCATCAAAACATAGTGTTTCAAAAGTAACTACAGACTTGTCTATACCTGCAGTGGAAATAAACACTATTTTCAAAAGCAACTGTCATCATAAAGTGCATAATTGTCAAACAGCAAATGAAATGAAAGTATAAAATGGGGTGTTTGAACTAACAAAAAGCATAAGATACACAACTCTGCAGCTTTCTGACATCCTAAAACTTAAAAAAAAAAAAAATCACCACCACTGGATTTGTTCAGACAAAGGCACAAGTTTGGTGGTGGGTGAAAAAGGAAAGAGGTGTTAACACTGTTTCTTACATCACCTTCAACAGCTTTACCTTCAACACATCTTTACCTGCACTGATTTCAAACACTGTCGTTTTATGACCCAATCTGGAAACACAGTACAGATTTTTTTCTAATCTACTAAAAACCATTGCACAAATATGTCAAATTCACAAAACACAGACATGCAACAGGATCATTTACAGCTATAAAAACTTCAAGCAAATGGAGCTTCAACAATGGTAACATACGATTATGTCATATAAATTGCACACAAACCCAGAAACACTTCTGAAATCTACTTCTAGCACCTAGATTGTAAGCTAAAAAAAAACATTATAAAATTCTAATCTATTGCTACAAGACATCTTCAGCTATGTGTGTCTGCATCTGTGTGTGCATTTTAATAATAAAAAAAAGTATACGAGTATGTAAATGCATGGCGTTTCTGAGAAAGCGAGAACCTAAAACGATTGCTTATCAAATATTTGTTAACTAGAGGAGGCTGCTACTTTTTACATCTGAGCAGTACGACTGCTTTTGGGAGATTTAAATGTGCTACGCTTTAATAAAAGGAGAGCTTTTCACCACCGTGACATCTGTAGAAAAGTGTATGTTTCTCTTGATCTTCCCTGCGCTCTCTCTTTGGCTTTTCCTGTAATTTTTATAGTTCTGCCGTTCTACAAAGCCAGCCTGGATGCAAAGGCAACCTGTGTCAACAAGCTGTACAAAATGGCCAGACTCTATGCTAATGCAGAATACATTATTAAAATCACCTCGTACATACAATCATTACAAACAGAAAAAAAGCATGCTCTATAAAAGAAATAATAAAATAGCATTATCAGGCATGAAGTACCTTTTGCTTTCCTACAACAGCTTCCTCTCCTGGTTCTACATTTCAATGTGAAATATTGCACTATACTCATATTCTTTGTTCACTGTTTAAAAAAAGAAGGAAAAAAGCTAATTTACACCATTAACGAGGGTCATGGGTTCAAGACATTGTAATGGGCCTAACTTCTTCTCATACAGTGTGTGTTGAGATACAGCCTTTTGAGGTGAAAGATCAGTTATTGAGGAGGTAGTGAACTGATGGAAGAGGAGTCTTGATGGACCAAAACTGAACGGCTTGGCCGGACAATGTCTCCTAATTTCATTAAGTCATTGGTAGGTGCACATTTGTATGATCATAATTGTCTAGTGTCTTTGTATGCATGTGACTAAACATGAAGCAGCATTAAAGTCATTGTCACAGACAGCGAAAACCCAAAGACCTGGTCTAATAAACACTATGCAGTACCTCTTGTGCTTATATCTAGCTTACTTTCATTTGTCTTGACGTTCCCCTTATGCTAAGGCGCCTCTTCATTGCACACACATCATTGGAAGCATAGTGTGGCTAGTTTGCGCATATTTTCACATCACAGGTGAAATGACAGTATTTTTTTCTTAGTTTTGGAGGTATGGATAAGTCAGATACTGCATTTTGTTTCAAGAACGTCTAGGAAAGAAATCAACGAGGCAAAAAAAGCAATCAACTTTGGTCTTCTCTGGAGATGTAAAACACAAAATAAAAAGATCTGAAAGGAAATCATTGGAAAAATCTATAAGGAAGACATCACGTCTTATTTTCATACTTGTATCAAGGATAAACAAGCGTCTCTGACATAATCATTCGCGATTGTGGAGGCCAGTTTTACGTATGAGTGGACCCACTCACAAATGGATGAAAACTCACACTATTCAGTTCCTTGTTCAGCGACCTGTCCTTTATTGCTGTGTGGACAGGAGCACCTGGCAAGGGTCATGGGCTCAATGAAGAGGTTGGTTATTGCTTCTTCTTATTTTCTCTGGTCATTCCAACACACGTAGACACAATCGTGGAATTGTGTGTCCAGAGAGAGTCTCTCCTTTGCATTAGAAAACTATTGAGAGCATCATCATAATGAGATACTTTCAAGTTCTGACGCTCAACACCATTGGCACACTCTGGAGTAAGAGTGGTGGAAGCAGTCAGCATCACTCTAAGACCTTCTTCAAAGTCTTCAAAGCCTTCTTTACTTGACCATGACACAGCTGCTGAGTTGCTGCTTTTGACCAGCACAGACCAGCTCCTGGACATCAGGTTCAGGCTTGATGCTGGTGCTCAGGCTCCAAGTGCCCTGATGGGGCAAGAAGGAGAAAAGTTCCTGGGATGGGATGGTGGGCTGGATCTGCAGGTGCTGTGGGGACTGAGGGTGGAGATGTGGCCGCTGGCTGATGTGTAGACGAGCCTCCAGAAGATGGGCAGCAGATGCCACGGGAGACAAGGACGAGGAAGAGGAGTCAAGAGACTGCTGCTGCTGCCACAGGTTGTGCTGGAAGGTGATGGGGGTCTGCTGGCATGGAGGGAGAATAGGTTGAGTCGGGGGGTTGGAAAAGAGAGTGGCAGGGGCGAAGAGATTGTTGGAGGGAGGAGATGAGGAGTGGGATTGTGAGAGGAAGAGCACGGGCTGCTGAGACTGGACTTGGGGCTGAGGCTGGTGCTGGATCTGCAGCATCCTGTATGATGAAAGAACAACAGAGTTTAGGTGTATTCAAGAAATGTACCAACCCTGTTCCTGGAGGCACCTCAACAGTACACATTTTGAATGTCTCCTTTTTCTAGGAGTCTCTACTAATGAGCTGATTCAGGTGTGTTTGATTAGGAAGAATTCAAAATTGTGGAGTACTGGGGTGGCACCAGGAACAGTGTTGGGAAACACTGATGTTTCCAATCTTCAGCAATCTGGGATATCTATGGGAAATATATATCTATTTCCTCTCACCTTTGCTGGTGCAGAACTTCCTCCAGCATGCTGCGACGCTCGCGGGGGCCGCTGGAGCTCTGGAGGCTTGAGGGAGTGCACATAGTTGGGCCGAGAGACCCCCGGCTGCCTCTGGAGCATGAGGTTGGAGGGCACACCTGTCGTGCCAGACCTTTGATCTTGTTCAACCCCAGCAGGCCTTTCGCACGAGTGTTCTTCCTCAGCTGCTGTCTGAACGCCTTCAGCCCTACAGAAATAATCACAGACCGGTTAGAAACTACTTAGCCATGTGATTCTATAAAGCTGGCACATGTGCTTTAACATAAATTTTTAATTTAATGAAACTCACCCTGTGTTACGGAGGTGTCTGAAGCCCTACGCCCCTCTTGGAAGCTGGCTGCAAGCATACTGCCTTGGTTCTGCAAGAGAAGGTTGGAGGAAAGAGCGAGGGGCATCCCAGCAGGGGCTGATGCCTCCGAGCCACTATTGGAGGCAAGCAGTGATGAAAGAGCCCCTACAGCCGTGGAGAGAGCCGGGTTGGTGTTCGAGGAGGACTTCAGACAGCTGTCAGAAGAAGCACCGTCCGAGGGGCTAACCACAATACCTGAGAGAAGATGACATGTAATTAGCAACCAGATCCTTGCATTAAGTCCTTCATTTTAGCCTAATATTAACATTTCACTTACAAGGTGGATTGCACTGGTGGAATCGAGCGGAGACCTCTGCAAGCGTGTGCCTTCGGGAGGTGGTGCTGGGCAAATGGGGCAGCTGGACCTGCAGCATCCCCTCTTCCTCGTCAAGGTCACGAGGTCGCACCTCCTCACTTATTGTGGTCTCTAGCAGACTGTTGGGGGAGATGGATCTGTTCCACAGGAGCCCGTTCAGGCTGGCCTCCACCGGGCACACCACGCGCTGAGGAAGGGAGGGAGGCATTCACATTAGCTGTCTCTAATGGAGGAGGGGGATTGGGGCTGCACTGCATATCTGCAATATGAAACAGGACAGGGAGTCTATTTACTGAGCAACTAGGAAGAGAGGGGTCTAGAGCAGGGGTGGGCAACTCTTGTCCTCGAGGTCTACTGTCCTGTATATTTTAGCTCCAAATCTACCCAAACACAAAGCTTGTTCAGGTAAGTTTAATCAGGGTTGGAGCTAATCTCTGCAGGACAGTGGACCTCAAGTTCCCCACCCTTAGTCTAGAGAGGGATTACGTCAAGCTCAAGGGAAGTACTGACCTGAAACAGGCCTCCTTGTTCACATTCCAGCTCTGAATGTACAGGAGTGTTCACCTTGGTGGCGACAGGGAAGGCTGAGGTTCTGAAGCTGTCAGACGACTCCATGATCACCTTGAAAGTAAGATGGACAGAGGAAGAGCTGAGTTAGCACAGGGAGATTTCATCTCAAACAGGAAACTGTCTTGGCCTCACTTCGACACTCACCTCTGGGATGGAGGAATCGGACGCCGTCCTCGACCTCTGATTCCAGGCCCCGCATTGGCGGCTCAGCTGTTGGCTTCGGTGCTCCTTCACTCTTTCTAGCAGCAGGTAATAGATTGCTGAGAAGTGGTTGTAGCTACTGTTCTGGAGAGACTGTGGAAAGCAATCGAAAAACTGTTTTAGACACAGTGACCATACTGAGCGTCACTTTAACAGGTGTAGTGAAACGCAGGCAGCCTGCGTCAAGAATGAACTTCTTAAGGGATATTACCGAAAGCTAAAAGCAACACAGCATGGCAGTTTTCAAAACAGATGCTACTGTGTTTATCCTTTCTGTGCCAACAGAAGGACATATTTAAAGCCATGGGAAGCTGGATAGGGTGTTGTTTTTATTCTGAGGTGACAAATTGACAATTTATGTCCTTCGAACAACATTAACCCTTGCTCTGGTAAACACGCCCTTCCCTGCTGGAAATAACTAACCCCGTACTGTTTGTAACATATATAGAGACACGCGTCTCCACTGTATGCGCCCCTTTTCTCACCTCCACAGTCCTCTGTCTGTCAATGCCGAGGGTCTGCATGATACCCAAGACGGGTTCACTGTAGTCTCCCAGGTTGGAGTTGTAGTCAGTGAGGAACAGGGAAAGGGTCTGGTGGGGCGCACTGGGATCCGCAAGCATCCAGCGGTGCTGCTTGATCTGAGCCACGCTGATCCGCTTGGCTGGGTCGACAACCAGCATCTTTCGAATCAGATTTTCACAGTCTGGACAAGGAGACAAGGAGACAAGGAGATCTCGGTCAAAAATGGTTTTCTTATGAGGATGCAGCATTGTATGTGAAAAGAGGGAGCGAAGAGCTGTACCTTGTGACATGAAGAATGGTATTCTGAAGCGGCCCTCCGTCACTCTCTGTCTCAGAGCTGGAAGACTGTCCCCATCAAAGGGCAGGGACCCGCACACCAACACATACAGAACAACACCTAGACTCTGTGAAAGAGACATATTTGTAGTATGTATTAGATTTGCATTTATCCCAGTGCTTGCAAGGCAGCAAATAATAGTGTTCTATATTATATTCAATATGCAAATAGGTGTAAGCTAAAGGACCAGCTGCAATTTAGAATGCAAAGTAGATAATGACATCATTGAAATTGGTTAATTTATAAATGCTAAACAGCTAAGCAGTGCTTTTATAATTTCATAATGATAATTTTATAATTATAATTTCATTTTCAGCAGCTGTGTAAGACATCAGGTGAAAATCATAATGATAAACATACCCATATGTCTAACTGTGGCCCCTCATACTCCTTCCCCTCAAAGACCTCGGGGGCAGCATATGGTGGGCTTCCACACCACGTGGAAAGAGGCTCTCCGGCATTATAGAAGTTTCCAAATCCAAAATCTGAAAGAAATGGAAGAGAATTGAATTCTTTGTTGATGAAAAGTCCGATTACTCATAAAACTCATGTAAATGGCATACAGTCCTTATATAAAACCCTGTAATGAATGACTTGTGAGAATCAGACTGGTTTGATTACTTAATTTTATTACTGATCCTAACTGTGAATTCTGTAATTACTTTATTTTTAGGACACTCACAGTCTGGCTATGGGAAGTGTTTATGAACAGCACACATCAATACGTGAACCCTTAAAAGCTTCTTTTCTTTGCTCACCTGCCAGCTTGATGTTCATGTTGGCATCTAGCAGCAGGTTTTCAGTTTTGAGGTCTCTGTGGACTATGTGGTGTCGGTGGCAGTAGTCCACCGCCGTCAGAATCTGCCAAAACTTCTTACGAGCCTCGTTTTCACTCATCCTTCCGTTGGACGTCAGATAGTCTGTAAAAAAGAGGATGGCTTAGGAAGGGAGGAGACATCGCCTTAAAAAACACCATATAAAGACAGAACCAAGCCTACGGTTTATCTGGGGAGACAGCCATTGTTTTTTTTAAAGGCTGAGTATATGACAGGTGAAGAGACAGATATGTTATACTGTTTAAATCCCTAGGTGGTGAGGACAAGCAGAGGTACAGCAGCTTATCCCTTTTACATAGTTACATAAAGCTTGAAAATACAACACCTGTCTCGCTCTGTGCTCACTCACTGACTCACTGCTCTGACGGCTGTGTTGATCTAAATAATTCTCTCCCCGTCAGACCTCATTATCCACAACAACTGGACAAGAGGTTTTGGGAGAGCCACAGACGTCAAAAACAATAGACGCCCGTCAGTCTTTTCACAGATTAATTAGTCATTCATTTACAAAAGTGTTTCCACTTACCAAACATTTCTCCATTTTTTGCATACTCTGTCACGATGTACAGCATGTCTTTGGTCTCCATGACCTGTAAAGACAAAAAACATAATAGAATTTAAAAAAGAATCAATTAATCACATTATCATATTATCACATTTTGCTATTTCTTTAAACATTTTGTGCATGTAGCTTTGATGAAGTAATACTGAGAGATGCATTGAATATTGGAAGTTAATTTATAAAATATAGAACCATTTAAAATGGTTTAATAATGCAGTAATATACACATAAAAAATCAACAAAATATATGTTTTATTATACATTCATTTAAATTGTAATGTCAATGTACATTTTATGCATCAACAAGCCAACTGTCTGATCTCTACTTCTCTTTCAAACCAAATTTAATTTCTGTCAACTTCTATCATAGTTTTTGTTGTTCATACATGACAGGTTAGTTTGTAATGATATGTACCATTGCATAAGAGTGTACCCAAGCATTTCCTGAATGCCCTGAGCACACACACACACACACACACACACACACACACACACATACGCATGTCTTTCTCAGATGCCTGCCAGTACCACTGAAGCAGCTAATGACAGCTGAAACTTTATCTTCACCAACCCGTTTCTTTTGAACCATAAAATGTTCAACACATAAGACCTAGTTTGAGCACAAAGGCATCCAGTGACACAAAAGGAACTGTAGTTCAACAATTAATAGCGTACGAAATTATAAAAGAGAGGGTGTATGATGTCCTCACCCTTTATGGGAATGTCCCGTAAGTTCCCGGCAGAAGCCTGAGGGAGAAATACTAAACGCTGCATGTTGCACTACCAGAAAGAGTTGCACAACAGATTCTATGCTGTCCTCTTTTTCTCCTGCTGAGAAAACCTGTGTAATCATCCATATAAGCGCTCAGACTTAAGATACTTCAGGTCAATGCGTAACATAACGTGTCATGACCCACGTAGTCAGGCTGTACAACAGCAGGAAAAGGGTCTTTATCTTTAGATAAACCCAGCATCCAAAAACTTCAGCCTTTAGTGTCAACCCAGAGGTGCCAATGATGTCATAGCTTCCTTAGAAACCCCATCCTGTTCGGCCCACAGAGACGTCTCCTTCCGTCACGAATGCAGAGGGAGATGAGTGAAGGAAACTATTGATAGTTCTGAATACAGTGTGTCTGAAATGAATGAGAAGCTAAAGGCAATAAAAGGACTGTTTGTACAAGGTGCATGAGAACAGAAACAGTTTATCATGAGAGGTCATAGGTCACTAGTTCTACATTTTTCATCTCAAGGGCTTTTTGCTTTAAATAAACAGGGCTTCAGTTGTGAAAGGAGAGGTGCGTTTGAGGTTATCTGACACTAAACCGGGATCAAACCGAAAGCTGAAAATCCAGGACGCTTTCGTGAAGGATTCTTACTGACGCTGCAGTCATCAGCTTATATGTTGGATGACATTAGGATATGTTTTAATTAATTAATATGAAAGATTATGCTGAAGGAATGGCCCATCAAGCTCATATCGCTGCTGCTCACTTTCCAAAAACTTGTGTCTCTTACAAATGTGAGAGGTCAGATCCAAAGAAGTGGAGGTGTGATGTTATTCCCAAGGATTTTAGCTTCTTGTAACCTCAGTTCTTAGTATAATCTGCAAAATGCTAATCTCTGAACAAAACAAACTTAAATTGTACAGGCTATGAGAGAAAGAATGTGCTGACATATTAGCACCCTGTATTAGCCTGCCACTGTTTGCATGAATGTGCAAGCCAAACTATGGTGACAAAACAAGCCCAGGGATCAAATCAGATTGTACTTCTTAGAGATTTTTCCTCTGGCTAGCTTCACGTGACTCTGCAGACACATTGCATTTGACTTTCACCAGCGCTAATTAAGTCGGAGATTTAGACCCTGTATCCTTATGTCCAACACACTCTCTATTTTTCTGTCTCTCATTCCCAGACAAAAACTTACATTTTGGACACAGATTAGTCTCATTTTAAAAACATATTTAATAAACAATGTGATTAAAAAGCCAACAAATCACTTCAAAACATCCAAATTGCAACTATAAAGTTCCATTGTTAGAGAAACCGTGCAGTTGTTACCATCAGAATCTTTTTTTCTACTTTTAAAATTACTCTGTTTGGTGTAAGCTATTATATATTTTTAATTCAATAAAACCAGCAACCTGACGAAACAGATTTAACAGTGTAATGCAGTGGACAGTTGCTATGCAGAAGCTATACATTGCACACTATCCAGATGTACTTCCAGAGAAGAGCACCTCACCATTTGCCTGACCAACACTTAGACATTCACTCACCATTAAACCACACTCTCTCTGTGTCACCGATCATGCTAAAATACACAACACTCCCTCAGTTTAACTGACATTAATCCAGGCATTTTAACAGGGAAGCCTTTGTAATTATAGCATCATTATTAACTTTACAAGTCCTATAACTTACCTGATAGAGCTTTATGATGTGAGGGTGATTGAGCAGCTTCATAATCTGAACCTCCCTGTAGATTTTCTCCAAGTTGGTCGAGTTTAGTCTTGTTTTATCAATTATTTTAATTGCAACCTGCATAAAAATACAACAAAATGCGCATTTAGAAATGCAGCAGTACAATGCAGAATATTGTACACTATTATTATTATTGGGCTATTATTATTATTATTATGATTATTTACTAATTTGTAGTAGAAGCCGACCTGCAGAGGCCTGGCCTGGGAACAACTCGACTGAGAGCCCGCGCTGCTGTCCGTCATTCTAACCATGATGCCGGTTTTGTGTGTGCCGAAGCACAGCGATAACTTTAATTTATCTGCATAAACCAGAAACTGTACGTTATAAATGCGCACGAATACTACTGAACTTGAGCGACAAATTTACAATCATTATTATTACTATTCATTATTAACAATAATTCTTACGCATGCGATCCCATCACAACCTTCACAAAACAGCAGCTATACGGTTACTTTACAGGCTAAATCATTGAATAAATATATTTAAACATTTTATTTTAAGATGCACTGACATATAACACATTTTAACTCACTTCAAAGCAAGTTAATGGCATTGTAACAGTCATTCAAATTGTAGCCAGGAACTTCAGACTAAACGCACAATGGGGCTAACAGGTAAAACCAGCGCAAATTAAAAATAAATAAACAAAAACAAATCTAGGTAGGCTATATAAGGACAAAGTGTATATCTGTTTTGTCATGGGAAATATCAAAAGCGAAGGTACTCTTACCTTTAACACACGAATAAATTCCACCTCCTTCCACAGTACAAAAGATTGTTTAAATCTGCATTTACAAGTCATTCCTTATGCAACTCTTGATGGGAAAACTTGTTTTTGTTTTTACTCTTGTCTTCTATGTACAGCGATACACACTTTGACGGAGCGCGCTACTATGTACAAGGTGAGGCTCCGCTCTTGAGCAGCTCTGCTGGCGCGAGGCGAGAGCTACAGGCTCGTGCTGTGATGAGGAGCCCCGCCTCTCCTCCTCTTGCCATAACACTGGTACCCGCCTCATTAACGTCACACTCGCGTCAGAGCTCGGAGCGGGGCGAGCGCACAAGGCAGAAGTTGCCGAGCAACCGTGCGGCTCGTCGTGCGGTGACGCCAGTGCTGATGGAGGGGTTGCTTGGAGATGAGGACGATGACGCCAGTGGCGGAGAAGTGGAGAAGTGTCGCCTCTCTCAAGCTGTTGGCGTGATGGAGGCTCGGAGGCTCTGCTCCACCTGCTGGAAGGCATGCGCACTCCGCGAGCTGTCAGCTTGCTTGACATGCTTGTGTTATTTGAGGAATACAAAGAATGAATTATGATTGTGCTGCGCGGACGCAAAGGAGAATGCATGTTTGTTTTGGAGAGATGGGGTTCATCTGAATACCCAGTATACATTATTAACCCCTAAAAGAAACATGCGGGCAACTTTTTGTACACACATCTACAGTGATGCCATAGGAGAACAATTGTTGGTTCCCAAAAGAACCTTTCCGTGAACAGTTCCTACATTTTAAAAATCTAAAGAACCGTTTTTTTTACTGTAAAGAACCTTTTCTGCATTTGAAAGTTTCCATAGATGTGCAAGGCTCTTCATAGAACCATTGATGCCAATAAAGAACCTTTATATTTAGGAGTGTAGTTCACTTTTATTTTGCAATTTTAATGGGGGGTTTTGATTAATTTGTCATTAGATGTATATAGGGGTCAAATGTAATTGTTTTTCACTTTCCATCTGTTGTTTAAATACATACTGTATAGGCTAGCTTAAATATCATGTTCTGATGGGCATTTAGTAAGAAAGTAAATAGCAAGCTGTCATTTAGCAAATACTTTTATCTATAGTGATTTATTAGTGTAATAGAGCGACAGTCACCCTAATGTAAAACCTGACCCACTCAAAAAATATTTGCATTACCAAAACTAGTATATGCAGAAACAATTTACAATAAGGTTTAATTTATTAACAATTAACAATTGATTTTATTAACAGTTAACAATGAATAAAACGTATACAGCATTTATTAATCTTAGTTCTTGTTAATATCAGCATTTTTTAAAACATTTTTTTAGATCAAAAGTTGTATCTGTTAACATTAATGCACTTTGAACTAACATGCACATAACTAAATTAACAAGGTTAATATATGGTGTAAAAACATATTATTCATTAATTAGTTAATGTTGGTTAGGGCATTAACTAATGTTTGCAGATGAAACCTTATTGTAAATTGTTACCGCGTTAATAAAAAAACTGTTCATTATTAGTTCATGTTAGCTCAGATCCATTAAACATTAATAACAGATGCAACATTAGATTATAATAATGCATTAGATGTATTTTTATGTATATATGTATCATTGCTAGGTTGTATTTAACAAATGTTATTGTAAAGTATTACTGAATATGTATAGAAATGCATCTTTGTGCAGTCTGGGTTGGCTATGCATTCTTTATTTCATATATTGCATTTTGTCATTACTAATACTTTATAAGGTATTTTATACAACCACAGGTATGTGGACAACCTCCTCTAATGAACAGGTTTGACTTTTTTCAGCTACACACAATCCTAACAGTTACATCAAATAAAGTATACAGTCATACTTGATATCAATCCCAATGCTTTTGAAATGAAATGCTCAAAAATCTCAGTATATTTGTAATCATTTTGCAAGAAAATATGCAAATGTAAATATGCACATTTACACCTGCAGTGATTGTAATGCATAATTCTGTTCTTAGAAAACACTGCTTGCAGGGCTCTTTGCAAGATTCGAGTCTCCTTCTGAAAGTCAAGGTTGTGAGTAATCTGCTCTGCAGCTCAACAAGAGAGGGAGGGGTGCATCATTCATTGTGTATGCACAACACTGGTCTATATGACAATGCTTAATGTCCACAGAGAGCATATACCGCATCGGCATTAGCATTTCTCAGAGATCTTACATTTGCACGCAAATATGTGCATGCACAAGCTTTTGCTTGCAAACCCCTCCCTGTGGACACACAGTCTCATTCATGCACACACACACACACCGGTGCATAGATTTATGCCTGAGGCAACCCCGCAGAGGAATAAAGCCATTCGAAATGACTGATACAGATAAAGATCAGCTGGTAATTGGTGTGTCAACACTCAAACAGACGCACAAGGCTAATATGGTGGTAGCAATACATCATAACATAGATGACAGTTTGAACAACAGGATCGTAAAACACATACTTGTTTGTCATGGAATGAAACGTGGCATTATCCTTATTATCAACAGGTGTAATGTTTTACTTTCGGTGACCTAAATTCATCTGTCAAGCAGATGCCGAAGATTATCTTCCAGACAAAAAATATGTTTCAGATTAAGAGCTCATTCAATCCAGCTCATAATTCATAGATCAGACATTGCTGCTTGCAATTTAGCAAAAAAGAAAGTGGACTTCTTTCCTAATACTGTCTCTTATGCAAAAGATGTCTCTTTTGAATCACATTTTGTCATCACCTGTGTTTTGAAAGAAATCTATTCTTATTTCTCATATATTTTTGTGCAATATCTGGCTTAGTCACTATCTGCGAGTACACGATTTAGAGGCTGGTGGGTTGCGGAAAGCACCAAAATTTCTTTCTTCACACGAGGTGAAGATTGGGGACTCCATTTGGTTTTGATATCTCTGAAAATAAACCCCAGTACAGTATCTTTACACCGTGACATTAATGAGGGGTCTCCCTAAAATGCGACCTTTCAGAAACAGAGGATGTGCTGCCCACGCAAAAGATGATGAAAGTCTCTGGAGGAGTTTCTTGGTTTTGGTGGTGAGACATTTAACACATTCAACAACACACCGCTCCATGCTTATAGTGGTGTCAAAAAGTTTTCTGAGTCATGGTGGAACTGGAATAGACTTTGAGAATAAACAAACAAGAGACTGGATAACTGCCACTGCAAAAATAAAAAAAAATAAAAATCTTATTTTTCCATTTTAATGTTTTTCTGTGCAAATATCCAAACATTCTTAAAGCAAAATTACATTGAGTCTTATTTTCTGATATATTTATCAAAATTAAGAGAGTTTAAGCATGAAGCAAAGAAAAAAAATCAACGGGGTAAGAAAAATAAAATTAATTCAAAAGGAAAACAAGTTAAATTTCAATTGTATTTTTTTCTGGCTGTAAAGGGATAGTTCACCCCAAAAAATGAAAATTTAGCTTCACATTACCTGCTCACCAATGGATCCTCTGCAGTGAATGGGTGCCGTCAGAATGTGAGTCCAAACAGCTGATAACATCATAATAATTCACAAGAAATGTAAGCAATACACAAGCTGCATGTTTGTAATAAACAAATCAATCATTAAGTTGTTTTTAACTTCAAATGCTGGCTTCTGGCTAAAATACAAGTTCTCTATCCATAAAGTCTAGTCCGAATCAGCCGAATCAGGTGCATGGATCAAGCACCATTTACAAGTTAAAACAGTCCAAAACAGTTGTGAAAAAATGTGAAAAATGTGTTGCGAGAGACAACAGGAATTAAGTGTTATTATGGACTCATATTTTGGCCCAAAGTCACGGTTTTAAGTTCATATAACTTAATGATGGAGTTGTTTCTTATGAACACTCAGCTTTTCGCTTCACTAAACATTAATTTGATGGACTGGAGTGGTGTGGATTACTTGTGGATTATTGTGATGTTTTTATCAGCTGTTTGGACTCTCATTCTGACATTGTAATGCATAATTCTGTTCTTAGAAAACACTGCTTGCAGGGCTCTTTGCAAGATTCGAGTCTCCTTCTGAAAGTCAAGGTTGTGAGTAATCTGCTCTGCAGCTCAACAAGAGAGGGAGGGGTGCATCATTCATTGTGTATGCACAACACTGGTCTATATGACAATGCTTAATGTCCACAGAGAGCATATACCGCATCGGCATTAGCATTTCTCAGAGATCTTACATTTGCACGCAAATATGTGCATGCACAAGCTTTTGCTTGCAAACCCCTCCCTGTGGACACACAGTCTCATTCATGCACACACACACACACCGGTGCATAGATTTATGCCTGAGGCAACCCCGCAGAGGAATAAAGCCATTCGAAATGACTGATACAGATAAAGATCAGCTGGTAATTGGTGTGTCAACACTCAAACAGACGCACAAGGCTAATATGGTGGTAGCAATACATCATAACATAGATGACAGTTTGAACAACAGGATCGTAAAACACATACTTGTTTGTCATGGAATGAAACGTGGCATTATCCTTATTATCAACAGGTGTAATGTTTTACTTTCGGTGACCTAAATTCATCTGTCAAGCAGATGCCGAAGATTATCTTCCAGACAAAAAATATGTTTCAGATTAAGAGCTCATTCAATCCAGCTCATAATTCATAGATCAGACATTGCTGCTTGCAATTTAGCAAAAAAGAAAGTGGACTTCTTTCCTAATACTGTCTCTTATGCAAAAGATGTCTCTTTTGAATCACATTTTGTCATCACCTGTGTTTTGAAAGAAATCTATTCTTATTTCTCATATATTTTTGTGCAATATCTGGCTTAGTCACTATCTGCGAGTACACGATTTAGAGGCTGGTGGGTTGCGGAAAGCACCAAAATTTCTTTCTTCACACGAGGTGAAGATTGGGGACTCCATTTGGTTTTGATATCTCTGAAAATAAACCCCAGTACAGTATCTTTACACCGTGACATTAATGAGGGGTCTCCCTAAAATGCGACCTTTCAGAAACAGAGGATGTGCTGCCCACGCAAAAGATGATGAAAGTCTCTGGAGGAGTTTCTTGGTTTTGGTGGTGAGACATTTAACACATTCAACAACACACCGCTCCATGCTTATAGTGGTGTCAAAAAGTTTTCTGAGTCATGGTGGAACTGGAATAGACTTTGAGAATAAACAAACAAGAGACTGGATAACTGCCACTGCAAAAATAAAAAAAAATAAAAATCTTATTTTTCCATTTTAATGTTTTTCTGTGCAAATATCCAAACATTCTTAAAGCAAAATTACATTGAGTCTTATTTTCTGATATATTTATCAAAATTAAGAGAGTTTAAGCATGAAGCAAAGAAAAAAAATCAACGGGGTAAGAAAAATAAAATTAATTCAAAAGGAAAACAAGTTAAATTTCAATTGTATTTTTTTCTGGCTGTAAAGGGATAGTTCACCCCAAAAAATGAAAATTTAGCTTCACATTACCTGCTCACCAATGGATCCTCTGCAGTGAATGGGTGCCGTCAGAATGTGAGTCCAAACAGCTGATAACATCATAATAATTCACAAGAAATGTAAGCAATACACAAGCTGCATGTTTGTAATAAACAAATCAATCATTAAGTTGTTTTTAACTTCAAATGCTGGCTTCTGGCTAAAATACAAGTTCTCTATCCATAAAGTCTAGTCCGAATCAGGAGAGAAATATGCATGGATCAAGCACCATTTACAAGTTAAAACAGTCCAAAACAGTTGTGAAAAAATGTGTGGATTTTTTGGACACTGGATGGACTTTTTCACTGGAGAAAGAATTATTATGGATTATGGACTCAAAATTTGGCCAGAAGCAATGATTTAAGGTTAAATTGCCTTATTAAAGGATTTCTTAAAAACATACAGATTTTCACTTCAAAAGATGTTAATTAATGGACCGTGTTGTGTGGATTACTTGTGAATCATTGTGATGTTTTTATCAGCTGTTTGAACTCTCATTCTGACGGCACCCATTCACTGCAGCGGATCCATTGGTGAGCAAGTAATGTAATGCTAAATTTCTCCAAATCTGTTCCAATATAGAAACAAACTCATCTACATCATGGATGTAAATGTTTAGCAAATTTTCATTTTTGGGTGAATTAGTCCTTTATACGTAAGCTCACTTAATTTAAAAACATTTTTCAGAAAAAAAGACTTAATATTTTATGTCATTTTGCTTATCAACATCGAAAATTTCAATAGTTGTACTGGAAAAAAAGACAAAAATACCAAATAAGAAGACAATTTTAATGCAGTGCAGAAATACCAAAGCATAGAAGAATAGAAAAGGGGAAGAAAATCAGGTAGAATCAGCTGATGGGGGAGGCAATGCAACACGATACCTCCTCCACAGACGGAGGTAAAAAAAAAAGCAAGTCATCCCACGCTGCTGGTTAATCTTTGCTCAGCTGGAGGAATGCAAACACAATGCAAAGAAACCAGCTGACTCAAATGCCATATATTTTCACCTGACTGTACCTAAAGCATCATTACTGTCTGCACAGCCCTAAAGGTCACACGCTAGCAGTGAAACTCCGCTGGCCTGCACTTCGTTTGCATTGCAGATGACTTTAACCCAACCTGTTTGCATATCTCTCTGCTTTGAATGTAATCTGACTTTGATATGATCCTATTTGTTATGCAACCTGTAACGTGATGCCACCTGGGCTCTGCTCTAGACTCTTAACCTTGAGTAATTTAATCCGAACAGACATTTAGGTCATTGCATAATATATATATATAGTTATAATATAATTTCTCAAATCAGACTTTTTCAGAGAAACTGTGCCTTTTCGCAATAAATGCCATTTCCGAACCATTTTAATTCCATGATCTGACATGTAAAGTATTCTGCACCAAATGAAAGGAATATAAAATGCACATTAAGATGCATTATTGAGCTATGCAGAATAAGAATGAGCTGTCAGACATATCTTATTAGCTAAAACACAAATGATTGCATTTTACCTGTAAGGACTCATTCAAGCCAGCGCCATAATTCATAAATAAGACATTACTGCTTCCAATTCATTAAAAAAGACAGCGCACTAATGAGCTCTCAGACATATTTTATTAGTTTAAAACACAAGTTATTACAACTAATTACACATATAAAACCCGGTACTAAATGACACTATTTACATAAACCCCTTGTGCCAGCAATGCTAAAATAATGCACATTTTCTGGAAACATTTTGGCACAATCATATTATTATGGATAGTTTTAAGGTAAAAAAAAATATTAACAGACCCTCAACTTGGACTGTCACGTTATTTAAGTTTAATAAGTGAGTTGTTAAACACAACCGCTAAAATTAGAATGAGAAATTAAGCATTACAATATAGTCAGAAATATAAAATATCTAAAAATGCAAAATGATAAAATATGTTTATCAGAGTGATGCTTATGGATTTAACACCATGTATTATGTATAATTCAACTTGACTTCTGTCATTTTTATATTTTTCGTTATTTCTGCTATGTATATTAAATATGCATGAAAATGGGAATGTGTGTTGTTGTTGTTGTTTTTTTGTGACAGATCGATAACTAAAAATGAATAAAATGCAAATACATATACTAAAAAAATCTTATTTTTGCAGGTGGTCTGTATGCATGCCACATAAAGATGAGGAAGATAAATATACTACATTTTTAATTTTTAATTAGTTTGAAGAAAGTGCACTGAAAAAAAAAATCCTCAATAACACATGCAAATACATACACAGATGTCTCTTCAACAGTTGGGAAAGGCTATTGGCATGAGCAGTGATTCATAGTACTACTGGCCGTTTCATTGTGACGTCACAGTCAAGGTTTTAGCCCAAGAGGGTGTGTGGATGCATGTGTTTATGGGAGAGAGAGAGAGAGAGAGAAGCCTGAATTAAACAGCCTGTCGCAAACACTGTATAGTGCTTTCACTAATCTTAATAACTTACTTTAACTGTCCAAAAAGTGTTTTAGCTGTGCTCCTGTGATGTTTAACCACTCTTGACCCTCCATACTGCTTTGCAAACATCTCTCCTAATCAAAACAGACGTTAGCACACAAAACAATCACTGTTTACTCAAAGCCATAGAATTAGCATGCTGTCTAAGTCATGTTGCCATGTCATTATCCAGCTACACCCTATTTACCTTCAATTTTTTGTCATTAAAGAATGAACGGCTCTCATCTTTTCTTTTCATACCTGCATAATAAACATGCATGACATACTCAGTAAGTTTTTCAAATAACATTGTTTGCAAAACTAATGCCATCGCATGTGCTTTTGAAAGGAGCATTTTGCAGTACCACCCCATTGTTTGCAAATTCCTTGCTCTTGTACGTCATATATCACCACAGCATGATAAATTACACTCATATTCAGCTGCTAATCTACAGGGCTATTATGAAAGGCATGAACGTGTTTAAAGTCTTATTATACCAAAACTCTAGAAACGTAGGGTTACAAAAGAATTTCAGAGTTTGAGATGGAATTTGCCACAACTTTTGTGTGTTTTTTAGGAAATACAACCACAGCAACCACCACTGCCAATCATAGTCATACTGAAATACAACTCCCACTGAATTACACTCCTCTTACTTCACATTAGATACAGATGACAGAATACTATATATCATTGTATTTCTCTGTTATCATCATCTTCATGATCATGCAACCACTGTACATAATTATAAATTGAACATGTCCAAATGTTTCATTTCAAGTTGAGTCTTTCCTGCGCTCACAATCTGCTAGCCTGCTTGGCTAAGACTAAACATGTTTAAATCTTGTTGGTCTCTTGTTATTCTCATCCTCAGTATACCACCCACAGTCCGTTCACTGACCATCTCATGCATTCTCCCCACAAAAATGGCAAGAGCTGGCTGAAAATGGCAGTTTAAATGTGATCTGCTGGTGCTATGAAGCAAAACGAACTATAACTGATTGCTTCTCATGTCGGTTAGCCAGGTCTTTCAGTCCAAGCAAGCCCAAAAAAGCTGGAAACTGGATCAGACTTCATGGCGATAGTCAAATATGTGTCTATGTGTGGCTAGTTGCTTGTTATAGTGCTGTTGTGATCCAGTATTGTGAGAATGATGAAGAGAGAAAAGAGGGCAAGAAAGAGAGAATAGAGAAGCTTTTCTTCTTTGACTGATTATTGAATTTGTTTTCCCCACTATCTGTTGATTTTGGCAGCTACATCCCCACCTCGTGAGTTTGTACGTCAAAGATTCATTTTCAAAGATTTTTTTTTCTCATTCATAATGTTAGATAAATGATGGAGTTTTCGAGTTTTATTGATGGTAATTGGTGTAATTTGATCTGTTCAAATGTTTTATGATTGTTACATTACATTAATTGAGATCCTGATTGTTTTTGTGGCAGATACAAAATAATAGCTTGTAATGTACATTACCTTTTAAAAGTTTGTGGTCAGTCAGATTTTTTTTTCAAGAAACTACTTTTATTCATCAAGGATGCTTTAAATTGATCAAAAGTCACAGTAAAGACATTTATATTTTAAATAACTTTATAATTACCAAAGGATCCTTAAAAAAAACAATGAAGACTGGAGTTATGGCTGCAGAAAATTCAACTTAGCTCTCACAGGAACAAAAATACATTTTAAAATATATTAAACATGAAATTTGAACAGTATAGTGCAGGGTTCCTCAAATCTTGCCCTGGAAGGCCAATGCGCTACAGAATTTAGCTCCAACCCTGATCAAACTCACCTACCTGTGATTTTCTAATGATACTGAAGACATTGATTAGCATGCTCAGGTGTGTTTGATTAGGGTTAAAGCTAAACTCTGCAGGAAAGTGGATCTTGTGGGCCAGATTTGAGGAACCCTGGTATAGTGTATCTAACACATTTTTAAGAAGCGTATCTTGACTGTATTTAACTCTGCTAAAGCTTATGAATATCTTGCAGCTTGATGAGCTAAAATTTCAAAGTAGCTTCCCAACACTGCTGGTGATGAAGCCCTACTGCTGGCAAGTCTACACAAATCCTGGACATGTCAAAACATCAGTCATGTCTTTTCTTAGAACTTCCCTCTGAGTTTAGACAACAAACATTAAAAACGCTTATAACTGCTCTGTCAACTGTTTAGCAGCTTACAGTTTCCTGTAAATATGGCAATGTCGGTAAAGGACAATAATGAGGTGCGCTCACGTGGTGTAAAGCTCCCTAATGCATGTGATATTATCACAGGGCAGTTATTACATCACTTCTAAGCAGCCTCTCACAAGATCCAGAGGAGGACAGATGTGATTCAGAGATATGTCATCTCTTCTGATGAGAAGCGCAGCGAACGTTCTTTAGCAGATTCTCAAACCTTATTCAAGAGCCTCTGAATCACCGTACTGTGATATTTGAGTCATAACATGCATACCATTATTGGAAGATTAGTGAAAGGAGCTCGTTCACACCTGCTGAGGTGAGATGAGATGTACCTCACAGCCAGGTTTAATTAGTGTTTATTAGCTGGCATGCCTTCACACGCATGGCTCATGTTCACGTACAGTTCATGCATCTCTCTCTCTCTCTCTCTCCCCTCCCGTTTTAGACACACAAATATGTCTGCTCAAATGCCTCTCTGCACAAAAGCCCTATGTGCGTCATTGCTGGTAGACAGTCCTTTATCCCTAAGGAAAAAAGAGAGGCAGAGAGACAGGGTGATACAGAGAGTAATGGAGAAAAAAAGAGAAAATTAGGGTAAAAGCTAAAAAGGATTTAGAAACATGAACTATGGAGAGAACGAGAGAGAGAGAGAGAGAGACAGAGCAGAGAATGAAGGGAACACAGACAGGCTGACAGAGAGATAAAGAGGTCAAACATTTGGTTTCGTTATGCAACTACTATTTGTATGTTTCATAAAACATTTATAGAACTGTTTTCTACATTTTTTTATAAAGCACGTTCAAAGCTGTGAAATTCAGATGAACATGCAAATGTTATATAAAAAGATCCAGTGAAATCACTTGATGAGCATTTTATTTCCCATATTGACATAGTTCCTACTGAAACAAGAAGTTAAGCACTGATTAGACATTAATTTATGCTGTTATAAAATATTATTTAATCAGTTACAATATTTTGTTGTTTTTCTTCTTATTTTAATAGCCTTAATAATTAAATAATATATGATTCCTTTTTAAATTAATAATTATTTTTAAAGTTGATTAGCTTAATTAAAGTTGAAAAAATACAATTATTATTATTATTATTAGTATTATTGTTGTTGTTGTTATTGCTGTTGTTATTAAGAATAACAACCAAAATAAATAGAATAAAAATTATCTAATATTTATTTACTTGTTTTGTTTGTTTTATAAAATGAATAATTAATTTAAAGTTAATTATCCTAATAAACCCAAATGGAAAAATTATATAACAATTATTATACAACAACATTCATTCATTCATTCATTCATTTACTTATTTATTTATATGTGTGTGAATATATATA
>NW_015540887.1:36920-37493 GCF_001515605.1 Sinocyclocheilus anshuiensis
TAGCATAATTGAAATTGAAGAACAATTTACAATAATACATTATAAATAATACATTCAATAATAATAATAATAATAATAATAATAATAGCGAGCAGATTTTATGTGGGAATGTCTATTAGACAGACAAATCCAGACAGACACACAGTAATTATTGTAAACAGTGCAGAATGACTGACTGAGAGGCAGACAGAGGGAGAGCGGGGGTGTATATGTGAGACAGAGCAGGAGATCATTCACAGGATGCTATTTCTATGAAATGAATTAATTTAATATGCGGGCCATTGGGTTTGTATTAAATGTGTAGGAGGTGGTTTTAAATAACAGTAAAATAAATATGTCAGAGTAGACGGGGTGTCTCTCAGAGGCCCAGTGAGTCAACACAAAGACGTATGAGTGCAGAGAAATGGGATAGATGGTATATGACTTCAGTATATATTAATACCAGGTGTCATATACTGTGTGTGAAAGAGAAAATATGAAAACTCTAAAGCTCAACACTTTTTCCCACCTGGGAAGCGTATCATGCACAAACACACACACACACACACACACACACACACACACACACACATA
>NW_015540887.1:37815-49975 GCF_001515605.1 Sinocyclocheilus anshuiensis
CACACACACAAACAAACACACACACAGAGAGAGATCAAATCCAGCCTTCAAGCAAGGTTAAACAAGACAGCTGCTGTTGACAGAGCCACAGGTGTCCAGTTTTCTGATAGCTTCTGCTACCTCAAAAGCAAAAAAAGCCTGCTGTTTTGCTTTCTCACACACACATACAGCATCTGGGTTTATTTTTTCATCTTTGTATACTTTATTTTTTATGAAGCACTACTCAGATTTAATTTTATACAGCACTCCATTCTGGTCCTCTGATGTGATTGGCCAACAGCACTCTGGATCACTGCAGTGATGATGTATTTCTGTAGAAATTAACCCAATAGCATTTTTCCATTGCCTTTTGGATTCTTGCTGAAAGAAAGCACCATTAAAAGTTTATGATTCTTGCATGTTTTGTTCATCCTGATTATCTAAACAAACGAACACAATTTGTATTATGTTTGAAGCCTACATACATGTATTCATTTGAAGTAATAAGCAAAAGGCAGGCAATAAACAAACTACACCATAGTCACATGATTTCAATTTTTTTTTAGATTTTTGCTAAAGTTCTCATTAAATTATGAAAACATTATTTTTTGAATGTGTTCAGAAAGTTGAAAACATCAAGTTTTTTTTTTTTTTAACTTTCTTGGTTATGTGAATTGTAAGGGAACATTAAATGTTATCATTTTGCAAGCATTATGGGAATGTTACTTCTGAATGTTCTCTGTAGAAGAAGTAGTTGCATTTAAAAATGTTACACTAAAGCATTTTGGGGGGGGTGTTCCATGAATTAAGTATAAATAATGTTTTTGTGCTAAACTTTTGAGAACATTATTAAACACCAGACTTTTAATAAACATTATTGGAAGAATGTGTGTTCATAACCTTGTGAGAACATTTTGAGAATGTTCCCTGTTTGACGGGAAGCTTTGACAACCCTTCTGTCTTTATTTATACAGACTTTATTTCCCACATTTAACCAAAATCTCATTCTAAAAAGCCCATCGATGTGGAGTGCTAATTTACTAACTCATTTCCAGTTTTTAGCCTAAAAAAATACACCATCCCTGCAGAATTCTCTTGAAGTCCTGCTTAATTATTTATTAACATTATGTCTGTTTGCATTATTGCTGTTTTACTTAACTTATCTATGCACCGTTTCTTATTTATCTTGCAATACAAATGTGAAAGAAACTGCTTGGAAAGAGTATAGCCTTCAACCGATTATGTCTGGGTATTAAGTTTATTGATAGAGGAAGATCTCGTATGACATCTCTGCCCCCTGTACTTCTTATGTTTCCTCTTCTATCTGGGGCTTTTCCTCTTGCTCCCCCCTCTGCCTCCTGTCCTGTGTGCTGTTTGTTTTGTCTTCAGGTATGTTTAATCTCTTAGTCTCTGCTGCTGGAGAGTTTTATGGGCATTAGGGTGGGTGGGTTGTTTCTGCGGGCCGCTCTTGCCAAATGTACGTGCAGTGCTGGATTTACCTCACTTAGTCTAATAGGTTTACACAGCCCCTCCAGAATGCTCTCCCTCGCCCTGATGCTCTGACGCACCATTCTCCTTCCATATCCGTCTGACAGCATGTACTGTTCTTTCCATGTGATTTTTTTTTTCATTTAGTCATTTAGTCATTTAGACAGCCCACTGTCCTCGGGCTCTTGACTCTCTTGACATGTTTGCCTCTGCCAGGTTTGTCATCATCATAGTGAATCTATGTATGTACATAGGGGTGAAATCTGTAGTTGTACCAAAACCTGCATAACACCTGCATCTTCTCAGCTAACAGGGAATGTTCTCAGAACTTTGGTTAAGCTTCAGGCAAGGTTCTCTCAAAATAAAAAATAAAAAAATAAATAAAAAAACATTGTTCTTGTAACTTTAAAAGAAAATTTGTTTTAAGTTATGGGCTTCATTTATAAAATGTTGCACAGAAACCATCCTAAATTTGATCTTACGATCATCTCTCAAATATATGTATATGTTATTCATAGAATGAACGTACGCACAGAAAATACACGTACGCCTCTCTTTCAGATGTGAAATCTACTGTATGAATCGCAAATGATCTTAAACTTTCACGCAACTGAATGGCTTAAACTCTCTGCCTTGTTAACAACTCCTAATTAATGTCATTAATATATAAAAGATCACCAGTCATCATCCAAATTCTTTCATTTAGAACAGCGAGCTGCAAGAACAGCTTACATTTCCAAAAACCTGCAATACTCGAACAAGTAAAAGAGTGTAGCCTACGTCTGCTCCGACCCTGACGTGACGCTAAGCACTTTTCCACATCAAAGCCAGTTTTTACAAATATGAGCGTTGCCATGGATTTAAGCGTACGCACACTCAAAGATCAAATCTGTGTGTATGCACACTTTATAAATGAGGCCCCTGATCTCTAATAATGTTCTCAAAACGTTAGCACAAAAACATTATTTATACATTGTTCATGAAACCTTTTTATATATATATATATATATATATATATATATTTGAAATGTTACTACTTGCTTCAAAAATAGCATTCCCATAATGTTTGCAAACTAATGAAATGCAATGCGTCTTTAATGTTAATGCATAACCATTTTTTTTTTAATTATTATTATTATTATTATGAGCACAACAGACTTCCATAGTATGAAAAAAATACTATTGAAGTCAATGGCTACCACCAACTGTTTGGTTATCAACATTCTTCAGAATATCTTCTTTTGTGTTCAACAGAGGAAAGAAACTCATACAGGTTTGGAGTAAAAAATGATGACAGAATTTGTATTTTTGGGTGTACTGTCCCTTTAATGGGAACTTTAGCAAAACATTCTTAGACCATATTTTTGTTAGTTATGTTATTCACTATTTACATACAAACCAGTTGCTAAATTGGAATCATTTTGTGCAGTCATTCATAGAAGCAACATGCAGAGAAAAGTGTAATATACTGGGCGAATAGAGGCATTTTCTGAGCCCATTCATGTTTCTGGATCACAGTGGTGGAATGATTTGTTTTTGTACCTGCGCAGGGAAACAATATTGAGTATATGTGAATGTGTGAGTGTGTGTGTGTCTGTTTGGAGTTGAATGTGTCAGTTAAAAGAGCAGCTCAGCATGGATTACAGGATGTCTGTGTTTGTTTGTGAGGTGTAGGAGGGGACGCTGGGTGAGGGACACCTGTTGTGCAGTCTTTGCCATGTGAGGGTAGATAAATACACACACATACACACATGTTTGTTTCTGTGAATTATGGGGACTTTCCATAGACTTCTATTACTTTTATACTGACCAAACAATATTTTCTATCCCCTAACCCTAACCCTAAACCTACCCCTTACAGAAAACCTGTATGCATTGTTACACTGTTGTTTGACATTGCAGGACGGTCCCCACAATGTCAAACATTTCAGGTTTTACTATCCTTGTGGGGTCATTTGGTCCCCTCAATGTAGCATAAACAAGTACACATACACACAGACACACACATGTATACAGAAAACAATATATTTGATATTGGTCAGAAAAGTAAGAAAATTAAATAAGAGTTGCAATGAAAGTGAAAGGCATGGTTTCCTGCCATAGACATAGACCAAAGTATTATACACAGGGGCAGTATAGACAAAAATAAAGGGCCCTGTTTTAACGAACTAAGCGCATGGTCTACAGCACACGGCGCAGGTGCACTTAGCACTTTGGTCCAAATCCACTTTTGCTAGTTTAACGACGGGAAAAACGGTCGGCGCGCCGGCGCATGGTCTAAAAGGGTTGTCCCTATTCTCTTAATGAGTAATGGGTGTGTTTTGGGCATAACATGCAATAAACCAAGTCTCATCTCCCATTCCCTTTAAGAGCCAGTTGCACTCGTGCCATGGTGGATTTGCTATTTACACGGCGGAATTTGCAAGCGCAAAGACAGAACGCATCTCCAGAGATGAAACGGATCTGCTCGTGCGCAAGCAAATAGGTAGCCTAATTCTGATACATGCAATGACTATCCATTATGACATGTAGGCATTTTTATATTTATGTAGCCTACACAATAATAATCTTTTACATTGTAATCCTTTAATTTTTAATATTTGGCATGTTTGTTTACTGCTGTGCATCCCTGTGTGTGTAATAAGCAGAGTGTACACGCGCTGTGGACCCACCTATACTAACGCACTCTTTAAATAACAAAAAAACTACTGCGCCATGGACTTTAAACCAGGTTTTTGTTGGTCAATGGCGCAGTCTATTTCAGTTGCTTCAAAATAGCAACGCGCCAACAATTTTTTGCTTTGGTACCAAAATTGGTACAGAGAACCGTGGATTATCACTGGTATTGGTACCGAATACTGAAATGTTGGTACCGTGACAACACTATTCGGTACCAATACCAGTGAAAATCCACGGTTCTCGGTACCAATTTTGGTACCAAAGCAAAACACAAAAACATGCTAATTAAAAAATTCACAAACGCTGCTCAGGCATTACAGGCAAGATGAAATGAAAATGACATCCATCATTTTCTGAAGACAGTCGGTTTCCTTCTGAAATACAGTGATATAAAAACACCCGCACAGGGTTTCGACTTTGACACGTGCAGTTCAACGAAGTCAAAGCCTTTTGGCAAATCTATTTGTGGCGGTCAGTTTTGATATTGTGGTCAGTTTTGATCTGTCTTTAAAGTGTTTTTGTTAGTTTGATGTGTTTCCTCATTTTGAGGTCGCCACGTCTCAGTGCTTTTATGAAGAGAGCGCATCTGCGCACCTTTCGGATAGCGCATCAAGAACCGGGTTGACCGGGTACTCGGTACCACCGGTACTTAAAAAAACTGTAACGTTTTCATTTTTTTAGTACCGACTTGGTACCAAAGTCCCGGGTCTTTTGACAACACTAGCAACTACCATTCAGTTACCACAAAACATCTCTCTCTTCTGAAGGTCATTCAAAAGTAGCCAGTTATTCCAGTTATAAGAGAAGAAATCATCAAATAAAGTCGTTATTTTTGTTTTCTTTGCACCCAAGAAGTATTCTCGTAGCTTCATAAAATTACGGTTGAACCACTGATGTCATATGGACTATTTTAACGATATCCTTATTACCTTTCTGGGTCTTAAACGTTCCCTTGCTGTCTATGCAGGGTCAGGATTTCATCAAAAATATCTTAATTTGTGTTCCGAAGATGAACGAAGGTATTTCGGGTTTGCAACGAAGTGAGGGTGAGTAATTAATGACAGAATTTTCATTTTTGGGTGAACTAACCCTTTAAACTTTTGCATGTCTCTTGGTTATTTTCAGATTATTCTTACACTATTAAGACATTAAAAACACTCAATTATATGAATTATTAAACGGAAATATTACTAGATAACTACTTATTTACATTTTACTGCTAAAGACAGGACCATGTTGATTGTGTCCACACATGATGTTTGAGCAATTGGAGCTCTCAAAAAATTCATACTTTACAAGTTATGAGAAACGATGAGTTCCAGCTTTTTAGTTGGATTATGATAATTACTGCAATTCCCGCATGAACACAGCTTTTTCTCTGTCTGCTGTCTTTGAGCAAAGATTGCAGCATCCAAACCACATACTCTTCAGTGAATGCTAAAATGCTAACAGCTCACTTCAGGTATTATAGACCTCGAAACCCATGTTTAATGTTACTCACTAACATCCCATGGCACCATTACTCTTTGCTCGACATAATTAACAGGTAGAAGCAGATTTAGCAAACAAATTAAAAGACTAAATTTAGCAGTCACTTTAATGTTGTTTCCTAAACACTGCTAACTGAATGTAATGGCAGAGACTGTGTCTAATGTATTCCCGTATGCTTAAGAGTACTCTGCAAAGAGGGTATGCTGGGAAATGTCACTTCATAGAAAAAGGTCTGTTGAGACCGAAGTCAGGAAGTCTCGATCACTCCTAAGGGTCGCATTCACAGGAAGTAGGAGGAGCGTCGCAGGAAGGAGGAAATGGAAAGCACGGTATCGCTTGCGTCACAGAGTGTAGAGGACCAGTGGAGGGAACACGGGGAAACACGGGGGAAACGGCATCTGACACAGTTAACATAATGACACTGTGGCACTGGACTTTCTTACATGTTCCAGATTAAGGAGCAATAACTTATTAAGTGGTTTACCACACATAGGCTACAAACACAAACACACCCAACGCAAAGTAGTACAGCTGGGAACTACTGAATACAGAAGTACTGCTAAACCTCAAACAGGATATGGTGAAGCGTTTCAGTTCTTGTGCGAATTACGCTATACATGAAGGAAAGAGTGCATACATTTACTAGAAGTAAAGCAGCATTAAGTCCAGCCATGCAGCAGGATTAGCTCAACATCCACAAGTTCAGAAGACAGTTGTAGTTAAGACAGTACTTTACTCCCAATGAGGGGAAGAAGTCTGCATATAATACAAGTGATATATTAACAAAATATGTCTTCTCATCCAAAGTTGTATAACTCACTTTCCTGCACTCCCTCTTCCCACAATCCTTTGTTCCTCTTCCAAGAAATAGCCAGGTCCTCTGCCAAAGAGATAAATCCTGTGAGAGACTCTCTCTCCCTCGTTCCCTCTCATCACGCTGAGCTTGGTAATGATCTAGAGCCAGCGGAGAAAAATGCTGTCACTAAGATATTAATGTTGAGGTGTTTAATGAGTCTTATTCTGGATTGTCGCTACAATTCACAAGGTCTAAGAGGACATTTTTTGGACCAACAGGAAGGCCTTACGATAGTTGATCTACTCATCACAGCTCCCTGGACAACATTCATAACTTAATTTGACTGTGATTGGTCAATGACTGCACTCTTTTGTCAAGTATAAGGGTGACTAGATTGATCCTGAAATATTAATACAGAGGAGATTGATCTTAACATAAAATATTACTGTTAAGTGTTTTAAAATCATTGTTTTATTATTTTTCAAACAAAAATACATTTTAATGTTAAAGTCAATTTATGCTATGCATTGGTCCTATTAAAGGTTAAAAAACGGTATTCAAATACAATGTTAAAACAGTTTAGTAGAGCGATCAGTATTCATATCGATTTCACAGATATTTACAGTGCCCCTAAATGGACATGGTGATGGGGAAACATTGAGATGAAATTATATTTAAAAGTGTTCTGTCGCAAAACTTGTGTTCCCCCAACAAACTTTGCATTTACTCGCAAAACTTTTGCATTCTCTCGCAAAACCTTTGTTCCCCAAGAAACTTTGCATTCACTCACAAAATATTTGCATTCCCCAGAGAAACTTTTGCTTTTTCTTATGAAATGTTTGCAATTTTAAACTTTTGTATACGTTCTTTTACAAAATGTATACAAAACTCTCATTAGAGTATTATTAGATTGTTTATGACTGTTTAGGTTATGGTTAGGATTAGTAGAATAAGTTAACATGCAAAGATACTCAGTCAGAAGAATACGGGTTATAAAGTGTTAGCAGATATTAAGCAGACTACTAAAATATTCCAATGAGAGTTAGTTGACATGTAGTTGCAAAGTTACTTATAGTTCGTAGAATGTCTATGTGGACAATCAAAATAATGTAGACTCAAAACAATACTGACTGTCAAACCGAGGGGGCACGCGCCAGATTTCTGAGCCAAGTAGATTTTGAATGCAGCTTCCAAAAGACAAAAAATAGCCAAAACTTATTTTTTATATGTGATACGATCACACAGGTGTGATTAGAACATTCAGCAATCACCAGCTGCTAAATTCAAATCTGCGTCCAGCTGTCCACGCTTTGGTTGACGCTGAGCCAGAGACACAAGGGTTTTTACAGCGCTGTGCATTATAGCCAATCACACACGATTCTGTTGAGCTTATGAATGCAATGGCCAATCAGAGGCGTTCAGATGAGCCATCACTGAAACGCCCTGCTCTCTGGCGAATTCTCTCATCAGAAACAACAATCTGCGTATGTGCGTATGATGTAAGTAAGCGTGATCTCATGATAATGCGTATGTATTTTACGTAAAATGTGGTTCTATAAAACGTACAGTAACTTACGTTTTTACAGGCACTAAAACATACAATACTGACGTATTTTCAGCATTTAAACGTACAAAACTGACGTATTGACGACACCTAAAAATGAATCCTCATGAATATTGAAATTTTATTATTAGTTGTTCTTAGTTGTCATATCAATTACCTTGTTTTCAATTGCATTATTAAATTGTTTACTCGTTTAATTAATATGAAATGATAACATTTAGTTTTGTTGTGTGATTTCTGCTGCCAGCTCGTTTCCAAGAATAGGCCTACATAATGTTAAACAAGACTTCACTTTAAACCTTAAAATAAATAACATTTCTGCATCGTTTAACCTTTACTTGTCATGTAGGCTAATGCTTACTTTGTTTGCCATGGGCCACAAAAGGCGTTTTCTCCAACATGCTTGTGACTGACAATAGAACTATAAAATAAACCAAAAACGCAACATAATTACGAAATGAAACAATTTTATTAGTGCGCTGTAATCCAAATCTTCCGAATCCATGCGACTGTGAGGAACAGACCCAAATCCAAGCCTTTATTCGGGGATCTTATCTTATCTTACATTATTACTAAAATGGTTATTTTTCTGCATATTTCGGTCAATTGCGTTTTATATTCACTATAAAATGGGTAGGTTAAGGTTTGGGGGTAGGTTAAGGGGTCTAAAAATCTAAATTGCTTATTAATAAAATGATATGACTGACAATAGAACTATAAAATACACCAAAAACGCAACATAATTACGAAATGAAACAATTTTATTAGTGCGCTGTAATCCAAATCTTCCGAATCCATGCGACTGTGAGGAACAGACCCAAATCCAAGCCTTTATTCGGGGATCTTATCTTATCTTACATTATTACTAAAATGGTTATTTTTCTGCATATTTCGGTCAATTGCGTTTTATATTCACTATAAAATGGGTAGGTTAAGGTTTGGGGGTAGGTTAAGGGGTCTAAAAATCTAAATTGCTTATTAATAAAATGATAAAAATGCATATTCGCTGTAAAATGGGTAGGTTTAGGTTTGGGGGGTTAAGGGGTCTAAAAATCTAAATTTCTTATTAATAAAATGATTAAAATGCATACTCGCTGTAAAATGGGTAGGTTTAGGTTTGGGGGTAGGTTAAGGGATCTAAAAATCTAAATCGCTTATTGATAAAATTATAAAAATACATTGATACAAATATCTTAATGATATAAAAGATAAGTAAATATTTGTAAGTTTTTAAGCTAAAAATACGTATCGATGAAAGTTTTATAATTAGTAATTTACAATGTTTAATTTAATTCACGTTAAATGCAAAGTAAGTCGCATTAAAAATATTTTAGGACTTGACACCCATATCTGGTATACTAGTGTAAAAAGACAGATTTTATAGATTACACAAATTAGACTACTTTCCATGCATTTACTCACACTCATTTGACAATCAAGATATTTCATGATATAGTTAACACGTTTGGGAATATTTCAAATAAAAAAAGGAAAATAAAATAAAACCAATAAGCCTACATCAGTTATACAACACTATTGTGGCTGCTGTATGAAACATGACAAGCATGACGAGGTCAAGGCCCCCTCAAAAAGTGCATGACGCCCCTGCTGACTTGATATAAACCAATCACGACCCATTTATTTGACCATTTACTCTGTGTGTCAGGTATATTTTGTAAGTATGACCAGCTGACTGTACACATTATCCCTTATTTGTCATATTTGGGCAGCTGAAGTGTGTATGCGCTCAGCTGTATATCTGACTGTGTGTGTGTTGTAAAATGGCTGATTTGACAGAGCAGTACTGACAGATGGGCTGGTGAAGTGAGCGTGAACATCAGCACAATGCTGTTTGTCTCATCTTTCCTTTCTCACACCCCAGCCATCATTCACTGCCTCTGTCTGTCCTCATATCTGTCTCTCTGATTTTGTCTGTCACCCTCTCTCTTACAGACATCATTCTCTCAGTCTCTCTCAATAATTGAGCATTTACCCTCCGGCTTATGACCCAGAGCTGTTGGCTGCTGGTCATCTGCCGTCATCTGTCGCCATAAACAATCTCCATTCACATGGTGAAAACGAGCCAGCGATGCCAGGCAACCAGAGGTGTGCGGCAGACGTCACTGGGCCAGACTGAGAGCGGCGTGACGCAGGACGAGCGGGATTGGGTTACCTGGGCAGGGTGACCTTCCAGTCCAAACAACCAGAGTGAAATAAAGAGCTGGAGGGGAGAAGGGTGTCAGGTTAGATAAATCTCTAGTGTGTTCCCTGAGCCTTTTTTTCTCTTGTTATGTGTCAGCACATCTCACTCTCTCTGGATGTCACTGTCTGTGAGAAAGAAAAAAAAAGAAAAAATACACAACATGACCTTTTTGCACTCATGTAACAGCTCTGTAACACTCCCTTTTTCTTGTAACTAGGCTTTCTCTGCCTACATGAGATAAACCAGCGCACCCACTGCTCAAACGGTGAGTGTGGGGGTGGGTGATATTTGACTGTCAATGCGTGTATTTAAAAACGTTTAGGTTAACTCTCATGTGATGGTCCCCGTATTGGATGAAGCTTAAAATGGCAAAGGTCCTTTAAATGAGTCAGGACTGCAAACAAACTAACAAACAAATATTTTATTTATGAATTTATTTATTTACAACATACTTTAAATTAAAATTTATTTTTTTCTTTATTTTTTTAATTAACTACGAATGCATGAATGAATGAATGAATGAATAAATACCATTTTATATTGAATTATATTTAATTATAGACTTTGAAACCCATGTGTAATATAACATCCTAACTAATTAATGTATTTATTTACTTATGAATAAACCAAATTAATATTTTATATTAATATTACCTGTTAGTTATTTATTCATTTTTCATGAATAAATAAATAAATTAATGAATAACATCTTTATTTATTTGTTTGTTCATTCATTAATTCATTCATTCATTCATTTATGAATTAATGAATACATAATATTTTATATTAATACTAAATAAATGAATGAATTAATAAATAAGTAAATATAAATACATAAATAATATATTTAAACATAAGATGTGCATATAGGTTCAAATCCTGGTGTAATATGTAGTATATTTTAATAAGTAAAGAAAAAAGGTAAATAACACAAGTAAGCTACGCAAACTAAGCAAAAACTAAACAGGACAAGTATTTTTATGATGCATTGTTGTAGAATGTTCCAACAGCTTTGACATTTTGGTAATAATTGATTTTATGTGGGTAGATGATTTCAGAAATGTCAGTTTAAAGCAAATGATTTGCAGAAGCTGCAACTCAATTGGTCTGAGCAAATTTGGACATTTGAATGTGAGACTTCTGCCACAGTGCTTTAGAGAAACTCATTTTATCTTGGCATTTTAGTTTAGTAATTATACAGGACACGGAAGAGCAGACAGGAAAGTACTTGAGAGAGAAGGGGAGCAGGTTCAGGACATGACCCGGGTCAGACTCAAACCTGTATTCCCTGTAAACACAACATGAGCATCAGGCTACCCTCTGTGCCATTGCTCCAGCTGAACCAATTCAATTATCAACCATTTGTTTTAATGATTCGCATCAGATTAATCAAAATTCTGTTGATTCATCCTAAAACCACAATCTTTGTGTTTGTTTTTGCTATTTTTGATTATATCTTTATTAAGGCTCCATAGGTTGTCTTACTCTGTGACTCTTTTTCTTGGTCCATACACACTGTGTTCTCTTTTTATCTGTCCTCTTCTTCTCATTTCATTACCAGTTTCAATCTGTGCCTCAGAAAGCGCTTGTTTTCCTTCTCTCAGTCGTCTGTGTGGGTCAGATGGTGAGATGTAGAGTGATGTCAGCGGAGTGCGTCAGTCACAAGACGCATGTGCTCGCTCTCACTCGCAGGCTCATTACACACTACTCAAAGTGGACAGATTAACACACGTCCACAGAGTCCACAGAGTCAGTGTGTGCCATTGACAACCGCATTTATTAACAAGTGTGACTCCCGAATCATCCTGTTCATGCAACAATTTACAGCATATACAGCAAGAAAACAACAACAACAACAACCAACCAAACAGAAATATTTTCAGATATATTTTTAAATATACATTCAAATACAAAATATTTTTGTTATATGTATATATTAAAAAAAGCTTACATAGATTTT
>NW_015540887.1:49985-51872 GCF_001515605.1 Sinocyclocheilus anshuiensis
CTCAGGTGCATCTCAAAAAATTTGAATATCATGAAAAAGTTCACACACACATTTTTGCATGTATGCAAATACATTTTAAAATTGAGAAATTGTGTAATGTATTTTGCCATTTGAAGGTTAAGAAAATATATTTTCAATATGAAATACATACAACTTATTTCAATTTCCTTTTCTATTCTCTATGTAGATGTGAAAACCACCTGCAACCGTAGTGAAAGTGACTGAAGTACATGTGACAAATGACCATAGGAAAGTCTTATTACAGTTGGCATCTAGTTATTTAATAAACCATTATGATTTGATGGATGAACTCGAATCGGAACACAAGTTCATCCATCAAATCCTAATTAATCCAAATCATTTCCATTCACACAGCCCAGGTTCACTAACTCATTCTCAATGTAAGCCAGTCAGTTTGGTTACAGAATGCAGTTTTCACTCATTTATAACTGAGCTGTGTGTGAACATTACCGGATTTTATGCATAATTAATTATGCATAACTGAGCAGCTGTTGGCATAAATACGGCTCTGCACGCAGGAATACATACTCAGACACACATGCACACAAAATGCCATTTCTGAAACAGAAACACAGCCAGAATGGTCCATTAGAAAGCACAGGATTGCTCAAGTGGCAAGTTTTTCTCCTGAGACAATCAATGAAGCCGGTCGATCACATCAAGGCTCAATGATTTCCTCGTGCCCTCCAACTGTGACTTTCACCTTAGCAGGAATGAGGCCCATGCAATATTCACTTTGCTGTATCACACTGAAATTCAAAGAGTGCAGCTGCAAAATACAATTAGCAAACAGAAAGTATGATGCACTGAGTGCTGACCGACTTAACGCATCCCTAATCGAATCCAGTGCTTTTGCATGCAGGATGGTGCAAATGATGCAGAACAAAGAACAACACTATCCTTCCCCCTCCCTTCATAGAAACAGTCATAAGCACCAGGCCGTGCACCATGTGACGCACTGAATAAAAGACAAACTGGATGATCCAACCACACACACGCAATCACACCCACACAGTAGGAACAACCTCTCTCCAAGTATTTTCCCAAGAACATCATGTCACAAAATTTGCAACAATTTGCCTTTTGCAACAGAAGTGCACAAGGTTGTAGGCATGAGATAGCAGCTGGCGCTACAGAGGGGCTCAGAAACAGACAGCTTAATGCATTAGTTGTTTTGCTCTGCCAGTTAAAGTTCAGACCACACAAACAAAGCAGTTGTGTTGAATTTACGTCAGCCAGAGACCACAGACACACTTGAGGCCACTCACTCACACACACACACACACAGACACACACACACATATACACTATCAACATAATAAAATGTTGCCATGGGTGAAAGGACAGCAACAACTTGAAACGGAATAAGGACAGGCTACTATTAAATACATTTGAAACAATTGCTGACCTGTTCAAACAATATGCAAATAAGTATATAATTCAGATTAAAAACAAGTATTTTGTTAAAGCATGCTTATTGTGATGCTTTTAAAGGAACAGTTCACCCAAAAATGTAAATGTTGCTTAACATTTACTCACCTTCAGGCCATTCAAGATGTAGATGAGTTTGTTTCTCCATCAGAAAAGATTTGGAGAAATTTAGCTTTACAACACTTACTCACCAGTGGATCCTCTGCAGTGAATGGGTGCCGTCAGAATGAGAGTCCAAACAACTGATTAAAACATCACAATAGTCCACAAGTAATCATCAAGTCCTCTATCCATAATATTGATTTCTCGAGTGAAAAAGTCGGTCTTGCTGAAATTCATTCAAGAAATATCCACAGATTAAGTGAAGTGAAGTGAAGTGACATGTGGCCAAGTATGGTTACCCATACTCAGAATTAGTGCTCTGCATTTAACCCA
>NW_015540887.1:52326-58164 GCF_001515605.1 Sinocyclocheilus anshuiensis
TCCTGTCATTCAGTGTGTGTGCTGTTCTCTGTTCACGATAGAGCTGCTTGTGAGTGCTTTCTTCATCTAGATACTCTTCTGTGAAAAGGCAACCTTTTTCTTCAACAGGATAACCAGGTTTACACAAGTATGTTATGTCAATGGGTGCCGTCAGAATGAGAGTCCAAACAACTGATAAAAACATCACAATAATCCACATATGGCTCCAGTCAATCAACTAATGTCTTGTGAAGTGAAAAGCAGCATATTTGTAAGAAACAAATCCATTATTTAGACATTTTAACTTTAAACCATCACTTCTGACCAATATGAGTCCATAATCCATAATAACATTTCCTCTTCCTTCTCTTACATCCAAACCCACCAACATACAAGAACAGTTTTGGACACTTTTTGCTTGTAACGGTGCTTGATCTGTGCATATTTCTCTCCTGATTCAGACAAAATGATTTTTTTTTTCACTGGAGAAAGCAATATTATGGATAGAAGACTCATATTTTAGTTTGAAGCAAAGGTTTGAAGTTAAAAATGTCTTGATGGGTTTGATTATTACAAATATGCAGTGCTACACTTCACAAGACATTACTGATGGCATGTAGTCATGGATTCTGACGGCAGCCATTCACTGCAGAGGATCCTCTGGTGAAGTGATATAATGCTAAATTTCTCCAAATCTGCACAAAACAAACTCAACTACATCTCGGTTGGCCTTAGTGTAAGTAAATTATTAGCAAATTATTAATTTTTGGTTGAACGATTCCTTTTAATGCGTAAAATGATCAATAAAAGCAGTGCAATCAAATAAATTTATATTAAAATCAATTGTTAGTTGTGACTACTATGCGTTTATATGATGAGCGCTATGTGTAGTACACAGTTGCAGTCTATGTAGTATGCTTGAGAATAATAAATGTATATTAAATGTGACTGTACTGACAACAGCACTGAGACCGAGCACAAATTCTGACTGACATTTTCATTGTGCTTTTCAGGTCCTCAGTGGAAATTATGTCTGTGAATTGAATGAATGTTTTATAAGGATATATTATTACCCCAGTGTGACATGAAGGTAAAGTACTAACAGTATTCTAACATACCTGGATCATAAGTGTGTCTTCAGAGACTGGGTTTATCCTAGCGTACCTGTTATGCAATGAAAGAATTGGAAAGCACCCAAGATAAATAGGGCATAGCCAGAAACTGAGAACATTTGGAGAGGCTGTTGTAGTAGAGAAGCTACAGTTCTGATAACAGCAGGTACTTTCGGCATTCAGTACAAACATACTTTGACACTGTGTGACACTCATAAAGATAGGGTGGGTTACTGTCAGTCTGTTCTAACAGTCCACACTGAAAGATCGTATAAAACAGAGTGACACCAAATAAAGCAAAATAAAGCAACCATTTACGAGGAGTCTGGCCAGTGGAAAAAAGCTTAAGAAAGTTTTAACAGAATGAGCTCAGCACTGCCAGCTCGAACAACCGTCTGCCTCTTTCACTCTGCTGGGAAATGCAAGAAAGCCTTATTTTTTCCTAAATGCAACATGTAGAAATTTCGTAAATAAAGTCTTTGAGCAGAGAAAATACGCCATGACTGACGACAGCGGTGTCCTGAGGGAAAGACTTGATGAATATCATAGAGCCAGGCTTCATTTACTATGGGCCAACTAAATACTGCATATTGTACACTGTGCATAGTGAATGCTTTCCTGGAAATATTACAGTTAACTTTCAACAAACGCCACACTTCAAAACAGTACTCATACTTTTAATTATTCAAAAGTTTAGGGTTGGTCAAGTTGATTTTTTTTTTTTTTTTTAAGAAGTCTCTCGTGCTCACCAAAGCTGCATTTATTTGATCAAAAATATACTACAACTATATTTTAAAACGTAATTTATTCCCGTGGTGCAAAGCTGAATTTTTAGCATCGTTATACTTTAGTCTTCAGTGTCACAGGACCCTTCAGAAATCATTTTAATATGCTGATTTGCTGCGTAAGAAACATTTCTGATTCTAAAAACAGCTGTGCTGCCTAATATGTTTGTGGAAACACGATACATTACAGCATTCTTTGATGAATTAAAAAAAAAAATAAATAAAAATAATAGCATTTATTTGAAATGGAATTCTTTTGTAATATTGTAAATGTATTTACGGTCATTTTTTATCAATTTTAATGTGTCCTACTTTGCTGAATAAAAGCGTTCATTTACCAACCCAAAACTTTTGAACTTTAGCGTATATTGTCTTTAGTGAAAATGTATGCATTCCAGGTTGATATTGTAACCCTAATTTAAAATTGGGCCAGATAAATAATGTTCTGATTTGTCAGCATTCAGTCTGCTCCCATGTAGTTTAAATAGCTCCAAAAGGCAGTCTAAACTACTTAGAAAATCAAGTTTACCAAGCAACAGGCTACTCATAATGTAAACTAGCTTCCAAGTCACTGTTATTGTTAACAATTAAGATATGTAGCATGTCAAATGTAATACAAAAATCCAATTCAAGACCCTCATGTGCAACAAGTAAAGTTCCTGTGCAATATAAATATAGCATGAGTAGGGTTCAAATATTTTGCATAAATGGTTTTCAACATTTGTTGTACACTGTACTGTCCATATGAGGTGACCTGAGCAGCAAAAGTGTCAGAGAATGATCCATTAAATATGACAAAAGTAGCACAGTTTCATGTTCAGAGAGGAAGTCTCTCTAAAAGCTCACAGAGGACAAATAAGGAGTGTGAATTAACACCACTGTGACTAACATTCTTCAACCCTGAAACCCCATTGAAAGACCCCGAGGTACAGGCTAAAATAACTTCCAGCTGTAAGGGTTACGGAGAGGGAGTCTCTGACCTCATAATCAATGAATCTTTGAAAAGATTATGAGCAGTGATTGATAAGCTGACACGCAGGCCTGACAGCTATGAGAGGTCTGGCCTTCAAACACAAGGGCAGAGTCCAGTTGTAGACATGAATCACAGTGAAGTCTCTTTGGAAGATCAATCTATCTGCCTTTAGGGCATTTAAAGGACATTTCACCTTCCAAGGCACTCTCTGGCATTTGACTTAACAAGGTCAAAAGTAATGGAGCAGCCAGCTTTCTGTCTAATGTCAAAGTGTTTCCTTTTATAAGTGCCCTCAAATGGGAACCATTTAAGGATGCATACATTCAGCTGCTTCAACAATTGTTTGTGCCGTAGTGTGAAACCGTGACCTTTCAACACCCTCGCTACTTCCTATTTGGATGAACTCTATGTGCTGGAGAGTTAATATAATGCATGTGTATTACATTTTCTGAGGAAAATGCGAGTGATGCTTTTACGTTAGAAAGGAAACAACTCATCCACATGTTTTGTGAGGTTATTTCTAAAGGGAAAAGCAGTGATGTTAGGAGCATTGTCTCGGGAAGCACATGACTCTTTTGAACAGGGGGATGACCTGAAAGGAGGAAAGGAATGGGGAGAGACTGGGAGGTGAGGCTGGGACAGAAAGAGGATGACAGTTGTAAATGAGCTGAGACGACACCTTTCAGATGAGTCAGTTGATTAAGTGCTCCACCTTTGTGTTTGTGTGACTCAGCAAATCATTCAGGATGTCACATGGCACATTCGAGGAAAATATCATTGGTAAATTAAACAGTGTAAAATGTTATGGCTTCTTCACATCAATAGTCAATTCAATAGACAACTTTGTCTCAGGTGTTTTTCCTTAAAGTGACAATTTAATCTTTCTTGTGGGGTTATCCCTTTTCATGTAAAGAAAATTAATTGCTTAAAGGAACACTCCACTATTTTTGAAAACAGGCTCATTTTCCAACTCCCCTAGAGTTAAACAGTTGAGTTTTACCGTTTTCGAATCCATTCAGCCGATCTCCGGGTCTGGCGGTAGCACTTTTAGCTGTAGCTTAGCATAGATCATTGAATCTGATTAGACCGTTAGCATCTCGCTCAAAAATGACCAAACAGTTTCGATATTTTTCCTATCTAACTTCCGCCAACATAACCAACGTGACCACCTGCTTGCACAGGGCGCGTGCCTTCCGTTGGAAGTTACCAGCTGGGGACTATTTTCAGGCGCTGCATAATATCATTGCGCCTGCTGCACCCATGGTACGGCAGCAAAGTTCCTTGATTATTACACCGGAATGAGAGTATAGTTCCTAGCCATATCCGTCAGTCTTAGTACACGATGTAACTACAGAAGACTCGTTTTAAATATTTAAAAAATATCGAAACTCTTTGGTCATTTTTGAGCGAGATGCTAACGGTCTAATCAGATTCAATGATCTATGCTAAGCTTCAGCTAAAAGTGCTACCGCCAGAACCGGAGATCGGCTGAATGGATTCGAAAATGGTAAAACTCAACTGTTTAACTCTAGGGGAGTTGGAAAATGAGCCTGTTTTCAAAAATAGTGGAGTGTTCCTTTGAGAGGAATGAATAAGTCTGCTGTCCTCTGTTGAATAAAATTTGGTGTGGTGCTGTCTGTCTTCCCAGACTCAGAGATGCTGCATCCACAAACAGTAAGTGTGTTTGTTTGCATCAGCATGTCTGACTATATGTGAGCGTGTGTGCGTAAGTGTACACGCAATAAAGCAGACGGTCTTAATCATCTCCTCTCCTCGACACGTGAGAACTGGGTGGGTTGGCGTCAGAGAGCTGTGAGGAGATAAAGCCTGATGTCACTGGGAGAGCTCCGTCTTAGCCGCCCCTCCTCCGCCTGATCTGAGGCCAGACGAGGCACATCAGAGCCAGGCACACTGATCCACAGCAGCAACTACACTTATTATAATAGAAAAGCATCTGTCACATTTCATCGTAGTTATTTATTGGCTGCATAGTTGTTTTAATTGAAAATAAGCCTATAATTGATCAATAATGCCTCCTTCACTGTGCACCTGTCACTCCCCAAAAAGGGGAATCTCCCTCGATGCTCTGTATAATAAGATTATCAGGACTGGAGTTAAGAGACTTACCTGTGATGATAAGATTAGCAGGGGCTCTGGCCCTTTGGCTCCAATGGTGAGAGTGTCAGTGTAGAGGCCACACACACACACACACACACACACACACACAGCTGAGTGCAGATAAACAGACAGAATGCTATGCTGACGTCACCTGCCAAACACACATACGTGGTAAGCTGAAATATAAATAAGAGACGTAAAAGACCACATGTACAAGTGTGTGAAATCTCAAGCAACTTGTCAAAAATATTTCTGGGTCATATTTTGCATACATGCATACATACATAAATAAATAGGCCTTTTTTTAAACTACTAGAATTAATAGTTATTGCTAATAAAATGGATAGTTCACACAAAAATGTACATTTTGTCATCATTTACTAACCCTCATGTCATTCCAAACCTATATTAGCCAATTTATTATGCAGGAAAGATGATATTTTGAAGAAAAGTGGTAAGAAAAATCATTTTGACTTTAAAAAAATTGACTTAATCACACACACACACACACACACACACACACACACACACACACACACACACACACAAGACATTTCACAAAATATTCTATTTTATTTCAAATATTATATCTTATTTTATATTTCACAGAATAATTAAAGTCATGCAGGTTTGGAACAACATGTGGTTGAGTAAATGGTGGCAGAATCCTTTATATTTTCATGACAATTAAATATATATGACAGTGGTATTGTTTGGACTGCATTAAACTTCAACTGATTTATATTTAATAAATAATTCTAATTTAAAAAATACAAATTAGAAAACACATTATTGTAATAAGAATTTGGTCAAACTGTTAAACACATATGCCAAAAAAAAAAAAAAAAAAAGATAAAAATGTTATTGGTTT
>NW_015540887.1:58399-68952 GCF_001515605.1 Sinocyclocheilus anshuiensis
AAAGCTAAAAATGTTAATGGTCTTCATGCAAAATCTAAATTTTTTTGTTATTTCTTTTTTTTTATGTGACCTGAGCATGTTAAAGGGAGATGCACCCACTAATCTAACCTAACCACAGGATTAAAATGTCAAGTTAAAGAAAACACAATGCCCATAGTAAGGTGTTATACATATATTTTTCTTCAACTGAACAAATACACAATCACTAAGTAGAAACAAAAGCAACTGCATCTAGTGCAGGTGTGCACGGAAATACAGTTGCTGTTAAAGCGATGGGAAAGAAGACAAAAGATAATAGTTCACACTTAACATGCAAAGAAAGAATGTGAGGAAGCAGCTGGGCGTCATTAGCTGTGGGCTGTGGGCTGTGTGGGTTGCTTTGCTGTCAATGACTGCAGCGGTGTAACACATGAGAGTAATTTACAGGTTTCGTGGAAGTCACATTTTATCTCAAAATCCAGGTCAAATAATCTGGAAAGGGAAGTCTTTGTTCTTTTATTGAACTGTTAGAAGTCTTACCAAAACTCATGGTTTAAATTTAAGGAACAAGTGTTTGCAGGCATAGAGCAGGCGGTGAGTCAAGAAGACTGCATGCTAATATAGATCTAACCCTCAAACAAACAGACATGATTCATCTCTGAAGGGATGCGTCTTCATGTCTGCATAAATGAAAACTGACAGGACATCTCAGATCCAGTAGCCCCAGGAACCCACTGAATGTACAACACAGATGAGCACACTAGTCTGCAGATTAATCGTAAAGCACACACAAAGAACAACAGGACAACCTTTTATTCCAATGCAGCAATTTATAACATCACGAAAGTTATTTAGCCATCTCTTTCTGATGCAGATATTTTTGATCTGTTCTCATGCAGTTTACCACATAAAGCTACTGGTAATTTTCTGCCAGGACACTGTCTGTCTTTTTTTTTCTTACAGTGCATAGGCAGCTTCCTTCTGCATTTTCCAAACTGAAATCCTCAACCGACAACTGCTCTACACAGATAACAACTTGGTCTGTCATACAAATTGTGTTCCTTATGCAAAGCACAATGGACTTCTAAGCTAATAACAAAATGTAATGTTTTATTAGTCGTGAAAATTTGAAAATTACACACAAATATTTAGTAAAAATGTCCATCTGAATATTTACTTTTTAGTAATAAGTACTGACTTTCAAGGTGCATTCCATTCCCTGCAGTGTAGTGCCCTACAAAGTAAAAAATTCACTTTGTGGACTTCCTAAGTCAGATTCCAATCTGAAGTAAGTGAACATGTTAAATTCGAAAGGCATAGGGAGAAAGGGAAGACTGATGCATAACTTTATATGAAGCGAAGATGGAAATTTATCCACCAGTCATTGTGCATCACTCCAGTATTGCAAGTCGCTTGAATAAAACAATTGCAGTGAAAATGAGTTGAGGCTGTGGCATTTTAATTGAGTTTAATTAGTCCCATGTGTGGTTTGTACTAGGTTGTTTACAGGGATAAAGTGTGTGAGATATGACAGTTACAGTGCATCATATGGTTAAATGAAATAAAATACACATATAATGTCACCAAATTGTATTTATTTGCAACAGAAACATATCAACATATCTTATTTATCGCTTTCAAATATGGCAATGTATATTAATGAAACTAATAATAGTTAATTTATATAAACATGTATGTGTTATATACACATGTACATGAAATGAAAATATAGTCATTTATATTACATTTATTTACAGAAGTATATTATGTCATTTTACCTCAAACTCCTCTAATATGCGCAACTTAGTTGTCGTCTATTTGAGGGTGTTCTGAATGAACGCATTTTTTCAAGTGAAGTGAACTTCAACAGACATCCTGTGCTTAGGGAGCAATGAACACTGTGTAGGAACCCAGTAAATCAAAACGCAGGCCTAATGTGATTTTGTCTGCCATCTTGAATTTACTGCACCTGCTGCAGTGCATTTTGGGATTGCCTCATCTGTGTATGCAGCGCTGTCTTTGAATTTGGTAGGCAGTACAAAAAAACGTACTTTATCAGCATATGAATAATTTTATATCATTATTTAAAAATATATATGTATGCATGAAAACAGCATCAAAAATTTAAAAAACACATTTATACAGTCGTCTGGTACATGCCACCCAGCCTTAATGTGAACTGCCTGTTAGAGCAGCCAGTCTTCAAGTCAGGAGCAGGCTTATGTCTTAAAATACTACCTACCTAGGCAGATCACTAGGTTTTGGAAGAGATCCACTATCTTCAGTGGGACAGAGGACAAGCCACGCTCTTAAGGCCTTTCATTCTGAGTTCTCGGCATAACCACCTTAATCAAGCTAGTTAAGACTCACCTCAGTTGAATAGAAGCAACAGTTGCGATCAAGTGGCTGCTTTAAATTCACCAAACAGCAATGTGAGTCAGTGAGGTATGAGGACAGGGCTGTGATGTAACCTGTCCTCTGTATTTTGGTGCATGACCTGGAGCTGGATTGCTCTGCCACATGTGTTAAACGGCAGTGGAATAAAGTTGTTTTTTGGATTTAGGGACATGATTTCTAACATATCGGTCCGTTACGCTCACCGCGGAATTTCCGGTCTTTCATTCCTGCACAGAGGGAAACGTCTTTCTCTCCTTATACTCAGGAAGTGTTGTGTAATGTCTGATTATTTTCTCCTTTTCAACCTCTTTCAGTTGGATTTTTCATGTGCTGCACACATGCGGTTTCCCTCTCTCTCTTCCTCCTTTTCTTCCTCTTATCTCTATAATGCACCTGCAAGACAAGGAGACTTTCCATATTGCAGACTGCAAAGAAATGTTATTCCTCCCACTCTTTAATTCCCTTTTCCTCCCCATCTATCTTATCCACATGTGAAAGTACGCACACGAAAATGAGCACACTTTCCATCCCTCTTACTCAAAATAATATTAAAGAAACACTCACAGACGCACAGATGCACGTTCAGGCTGCATCACGGAGGAGGAAATACGTCATCGCGCTGCTTGAGTAACAAAAGACAGCGCTCGTGTAGAAAAAGAAATGAGAAAGAGAAACAGGAAAAGGGAACTTTGTCTGAGGTAATCTATCAAAGTAGGTCTCAAAGTGGTGGGACACAGGTCGGTTCTGAGGAGAAAAAATGCAGGGAAAATGATACCTAATGCAAATCGTATGTGCACAGTTAGAATAGCAAAAATAAAAAGGTTTACCAAATTTTAACAGTGAAGAAAAAGGTTCCCCGTATCTTTTGTTGTTGATAACAAAGACAAAAATTTGGCACAAAATTAATCTGGAAGAAGCAGCCAAATTAAACAGATGCCAGAACATGTGTAACATGCTTTAGTCCCCAAAAAGGTAAAAGAAAATACATACAGTATAAACCTCCCACCTGTATAAAGAGACTACAATGTTTTTGTGCTATACATTATTAGGGGAAGATCAAAATAGTCAGGTTTAGCTTAGCTTATATTAATAATTTTGCACATAGTTTGGGCCTATGCAGTTAAAATTTCATTGTTTGATTTGACATTTGTTCACTTCTGTACAATATAAAGTTTGGTTCTGCATTGGATGCACTGGATGCTCAGTGAAACTGAATTACGTGAAAAGGACTTACTGGCAGGGGAAGTTCAAAATTCCTCAGAGATTTTGGTCCATATTGACATGATAGTATCATGCAGTTGCCAGCTGCACATCTATGACGCAAATCTCCAGTTCCACCACATCCCAAATGTGCTCTACTGGATTGAGATCTGGTGACTGTGGAGGCCATTTAAGTATAGTTAGTATAGTCATGTTCAAGAAACCAGTTTGAGATGATTTGAGCTTTGTGACATAGCACGTTATCCTGCTGGAAGTAGCCATCTCAAATTGGGTGTACAGTGGTCATAAAGGGATGGTCACCGTCAGCAACAATATTCAGGTAGGCTGTGGCGTTTAAACAATGCTCAGTTGGTACTTAGGGGCCAAAAGTGTGCCAAGAAAACATCCCCGACATCATTACACCAGCGGCAGCAGCTTGAACCATTGATACAAGGCAGGATGGATCCATCCTTTCATGTTGTTTACACCAAAATCTGACCCTACCATCCGAATGCCACAGCAGAAATCGAGACTCATCAGACCAGGCAACCTTTTTCCAATCTTCTACTGTATATTTTGGTGAGCCCGTGCGATTATAACCTCAGTTTCCAGTTCCTAGATGATAATAATGGTACCCAGTGTGGTCTTCTGCTGCTGTAGTCCATCTGCTTGTAGTTTGTAATTTTTAGAGATGCTCATCTGCAAACCTCGGTTGTAACAAGTGGCTATATGAGTTACTGTTGTCTTTTTATCATCTCAAACCAGTTTGGTCATTCTCTCTGGTATCAACAAGGCATTTTTACCCACAGAACTGCCACTCGCTGGATATTTTCTCTTTTTCAGACCATCCTCTGTTAACCCTAGAGATGGTTGTGAGTGAAAATACCAGTAGATCAGAAATACTGTCGGGCACCAACAACCTTGCCATGTTCAAAGTCACTTCAATCACCTTTCTGATGTTCGGTTTGAACTTGACCATGTCTACATGCCTAAATGCATTGAGTTGCTGCCATATGATTGGCTGATTACATATTTGCGTCAACAATCAGATGAACAGGTGTACCTAATAAAGTGTGTGGTGAATGTATATCTGATATATCTGGAATATTTCATTCTGATATATTTCTGTATAATGACTGCTAAACTGTATATTTAACCATTGTCCATAGCAAAAAAAAAAAGCTTATTTTTTCACTCATAAAATTATCATTAAACTCAAATCAGTATTCCATGTCCACAAGCAGAATTATGTATAGCCAGCCGTCTCTTTTCATAAACGAAACCCTTTCACAGTAACAAGACCCTTTGGCTTAGTTTATTTTGCGATAATACCATTTGACTGTACATTAACCCTTATACATTTCACATTTGGGCAATAAAAACATTTTCCAATGTTTTCAAAATCTTTGATCATATCAGGCTTGTAAGTAGCCATACTGTGCTAGCAGAAAGTGCGCATCTACAACCCAAATAAACATCTTCAACAACACAAACAGCCTCCTACTATTCATTACCAGAACCACATGTGCTGAATGCAAGGCCCCTGTGTGTGGCGGCGGATGTGTGCTGCGGGTATTTTTAGAGGGGGCTCACGTATGCACTGTGCAGTTGCTATCTGTGGTTCACTCATATGGCTAAATGCGGACAGCAGCTCGAGCTCTCAACAACACATGAACAAATGTACATACTACTTTAAAGCCAAAGACGTAGGGCCTGCATGTGCCAACACCCACAAGACGAGAAACCATTACACTGTACGTTATGCATAAATGACCTGCTTCCAAACAGACAAATTATTAATCATTCTATACAGTATGTGCATGTCAATTTCTCATATAACTGAAATACCCTACATGCATTCAGTCAGCTAGTGATGTAAAAGTGAGCTGTCAGATGCTATCAGAGCTGTCACACAAAACCAATATTCAAGCACAAGTGCTCTGAATGATTTCACACAGGAAGTTTGATTCTAATGCACCATGTCTAAGTCTCTTTTATGGCAACAGATTACCCTTCAAGGATTATTAACATCTAATAAACTGAATTGTATTGATAATCCGCTCAAGGCTGTGCATTATAGTCATTTTACCACAGGTAAGGTGTCTGCTTAGGCACAAACATGTTATAAGTAAATGCACACTTTTGACAACAAACAATATATTAATTTGTCAAGTTCCTACAATATTTGGCCACCTTAAACAGCCTGATGTGATTAACAAAACTGGCATGATACAGTGACGAGACTGAGTGAGTGCATTTGTGTATGTGGTTAAATGAAAATAAAAGTCATTTGATTTGATTTGACATTTGGGTTTGGCATTCGAGTAAAAATTCAATTTATTTTCTTCATAGGAGAATAGATTTTTAACAGTAACTTACAAACTGTTAAGGACATACTCTCTTAATACTAAAGGTACTTTATTGGCATCTATGGTTCCATGAATAATCCTTAATATCCATGTAACCTTTCCATTTCACAAAGGCTGCTTATAGTGGAAAAAGGTTCCCACTAGTGGAAAGTGGTTCTTCTATGGCATCACTGCAAAAAATTAGCTTTTGTAAACTTTGTTTTTAAGAATGTACTACGAGGTTATTAATTGAAGGTATATGCTTTCATTGAAGCTCCACGGGATTGTCGTACTTTACTCCATTAAAGATGGTCTTCTCGGATCCACTTGAATCTAAAAACTCGAGTTCCGACCTGTTAATGCCAACTTTCCATTATTCATATCAGTATTTAATTACACACAGCAGTATGACAATGTTATTGCCACTCTTCTTCTTCAGTTGAGTTTGAAGAAATTGAAATCATGTCAGATCAGACTTGAGTCTAATTTTGTCATGTCTGTCTCAAGTCAGGTTTTTCTTTTTCTTTTTTATTAATTTATGCACATCAGATTCGGAAAAAAAGGATTCAGGTCAGGTACAGATTTTAGGATCTGAGAAGACCACTAGTTCACTTACACCTTATACATTTTTCACTTTAAATTAAAGTTTGTAGTGTTGTGATTCACTTTGTAACTGGTTGGGTTGGCCCATGGCTTATAATGCTTAAAGGAAGACTTTTCTATGAGAAAACTTAATAGGGGAAACTACATCTGGAAACAAGGTTGCTGCAAAAAAAAGTGGATGAGCAGTGTTGCATACTACTGTTGCCATCATTTTATAAAGGAAATATGCTACTCAAGGTTACGCATTAAACGGCTTTGTTTTTGGTAAAAATCAGGGGTCACTAGGCTCTTTTTTCCCAGTGAAATGCTGCTGTGCCCCAGTAAAAATATTACTGATAAAACCTTGTCTGTAGATTTCCACATACCGACTTATTAATCTTTTTTTTCAGCAATCATGTTGTGTGTTTTCTATTTGTGGTTTAGAATCAGAATGCCAGATTCATGAATAAATTATTCTTTTGATCTAATCTAATGAATGTGTTTGTAAAAAACTGAATCGTTTGCAGTTTTGCACACAGAAATATCGTAACATGATATTTTATAAAACAGATAACAAAGGAGCGCTGGATGAGATGGATATTTACCTACAGCCCAAACCAGCTAAGAGTATCTATTGCTTCAATAAAAGTGCAACTAAAACATTATGTTAAATAACACCAACCTTTAATTAATAGTTACATTTATTAGTTTAATAATCATTATAAACAGAATAATCTATTATTTGGCAATGGAGCTGATTCACATCAGATTTTCAAAGTTGTAAATAAAACAAAGATAATGTTAAAGATTAGTATGTTTTACAAGAAAATACTATTTCAGTCTTTCTACTTTACAATTTCATGCTTAATTAAATGTTACTTGCCATTTCTTTGTAATTCTGTGTGAAATTTAATCTCTGAGTGATAACTCTTTCAAAAGAAATCCTACACCATTTTTTCTTCATATCTGTTTAATAGGAAAAACAACATTCAGTGATAATAAAATTACACATTTAACATACAAAACAGTCTCTCTCTTACCCCCACACACTCATAAACAAACACACACGCACATGCAAATCACATTTTCTGTGGGCAGAACATCATCTCTGTCCAAAACGCTGTCTCATTCTCATGCTCTCTTCCTCTCTCTCTCACACACACAGATCCAGCAGTGATGTGAAAAGTATTAGACGTGGCGGTTTTCCTGGTATTCTCCCCTGGGCAGAGTGAATCTTCACAGTGAAGGCTGGTATAAATATTTAACCCTCCTCCTGATGGGGTCACCCTGTCCAGGGCTGCTGGGTTTTCACACAAGGCCGCATGACTCCTGTCATACACACTTCTTATCTCTCACACACACCAGCAAAATAGGTCTATGACCCAACACCCACCCCAGAGATCTCGTACGACAAACGAACATACAAGCGAGCTGATAAGTTGACCTAACACCCTCATCTCTCAAACATCTGGACGCACACAGTGCGGTCGCAGCAGGCCGCCCCATCTGATTTCGTCCCCATTGGCTGCACCTCTCTCACACACACACACACACACACACACACACACACTGAGGCATTTACGCAAGATAGATGAAACACGCACATGCACAGGACCCAGCAGGGAGGCTTATCATGAGCGAAATGAAGCAGTAGGAGACACCATGATGGCACAAGACCTTTTTATTTGTGTTTGTATGTGTGTGCACAACCCGATGAGCCATTCCCATGAATGTGGCATGGAAATAATGATGTTTTTGTTAGCCCTTCCTTGCACCTCACTAACCTGACAATTACTGTCTCATCATAAGTCATGAATCACTGTTCAATGGCCAAGGGCTTCTGCACACGCACGCACGCATGCACACACACACACACGCACGCGTTTGTTTCTGTGAATTGTGGGGTCTTTCCATAGACTTCTATTACTTTTATACTGACCAAACGATATTTTTTACCCACTAACCCAACCCTAACCCTAAACCTACCCCTTACAGAAAACAGTTTGCATGGTTACACTTTCAGATAAACATCATTTACTATTTTTAATATTTTTTTTTCCTTCGTGGGGACCACAGGCCGGTCCCCACAATGTAGCAAAAACAAGTACACACACACACACACACACACATACACACGCAATCAACTATCTAAACGAGAATAAAACATTTACATTATTGTGTTTACATAAAGCTACACTGTAAATGTTGGTGATTTTTACAGTGGAAACCTATTAATTGGTTAACTGTACGTTACCTTACCATATATAAATACTGTAGCACATACTACAAATGTTTTATGAAGTTTTATTAAGATTATTCCTTTTTTTGTTATCAGTAATGTACATTAGAGTGTTAAGTGTTACATTTCCTGTTATTTAATGTGTATTGCATTTTTGTGTGCCATGTATGTTACCCTGATGGTGTTTTGTGTTTGACCTTGTGCATGTCAATACCATTTTATTTATTTATGTATTTATTTTTGACAGTAAATTTGAATGGCAACCACAGCGATTATACAGAATATTATAATTATTACAGACTAGCCCTTACCCTACCTGTAGAATTATGCACTTTTAGAATAAAATAACATTATTAATGTAATCAGATTTTTTATCTGAAGCTGTATATTATAAACTGATTATTAGTTAAGTGTCAAGAAATAACAATTAATGGTACATTTAAATAATTTACAGAAATCTTGGTTTATAATAATTTTTTACATATTAATACATTTTTAACATTATAAGATGTATACATTCACATTGAATATTGGTGAATAAATGAACAATACTAATGCACATTAAGCTATAATAACAAATCCTGTAAAAGTACTGTTAGTGCACAACACCTAATGTTAACTTAATTAACATTTTTGTTGAGTGTGTGTATGAATCCGTTTTTTTTAAACGACGACACTAAATGGGATTTATCTCACTTTAAGGCTTGTTCACACCGGGACAAATATCGCGCGCGATTATCGCCGACGTTTAACGCCTCGTGACTAAACAAAGGGCGCCAATGTGAGTGTGCACACCGACGCGCAAAACGCGAGGCGTAAAAGCATCATTTTTTAAAAAACGCCTTGGGCTCGTTTTTTTGGTTTGACGCGCCGCGTTAAAAACTAGCCGACCAATGAGATTGCCGCTTTTGTTCACGTGCCTGGAGCTGCTGAAGTTACAGTAAAATACGACTTGGTGGCGCTCAAGCACAAAACGGTCTTGCCGAGCACCCATTGATACCTAACGACAAAGAAGAAGTAAGTAGATCAAAGAAGATGCATCGAGGCAAGATGAATGTAGAGCTGCTGGTCTCATTGGTGTCTGAACAAGCAAACATTACTGAAAAATGTCAATATGTACCTTGCAGCCTAGGTGTTAAGAAAGTATGTACATTAACATGTATATTAAGCATAGACTGTATAAAAACATGGATGTAGTGTCCGTGACGTCACCCGTAGTTTTCCGAAGATAGTTTTTGAAGCTCAAAGTGGGCGGAGCCAGCCGTCGCCATCTTGGCAGCTCGTCACTCCCGGATAATCGAAGATGGGCAAAGAGGCTGGAGCTGGTTGCTGAAGCCACGCCCACCTAGCTCGACGGCAGTGTCAGCAGCGGCAATCCCCCTGTCACTCAAGTGGCCACGCCCTTAATTATGCAGAATTTGAAGGCTTAATATAATTTAAACGGATGAGTTTGATGTGTTTTAATTAATAAGATAATAAACCACAAACTACGAAGGTTTTAAGGTAGCCTGAGGGGAAATTAATAGGCTATTTGTGTTAAACGCGAGTAAAACCTCCGTATTCATTTTGTTAATAAAAGTTCAAAGTTTAATGTTTTTGTTGTTGTTGTTGTTTTCGATTAATAATAATGAGCCATAAGCATGCATTTAAAGTAAGGGGAAAATCACTTCATACAAACGAATGTCTCATGAATCGATCAATCAAGAGTTTTAAAAAAAGTAAAAAGAATGACAGATACCACAGACTTTTTTTTTTTTGGAGGAGTAGGCCTATGGGTGGAATTTTCACATTATATAACATGATTTTAT
>NW_015540887.1:69004-72210 GCF_001515605.1 Sinocyclocheilus anshuiensis
ATCAAACATAATGCTCAACTCACTGTCTGCCGCTGCCGCTTGGTCGTTCCTTTAAAAAACAAAAACTTGAATTTAAATGAACAAAATGTTCGCTACAGATGTGAGAATGCGAGATTTGTTGCTGCTGAAGTAGACGCTCTCGCTCTTTCTCTGCTCTCTGTAGAAATTGTTGTTAATTCTTAATTTGGGAACGGCAGAGACATGTTACAGGTTATAATATAATCCAAGCAGCACCCCTACTTCCCGCGGTAATGCACACATACCTTTCAAACCGGACTGGGGCTGAACACCTCGAGTTTTATTTTAACCTCCAGAGACATGGAGACACACATATACCAGCGTCTGCATTACTGTCACACCTCTGCGTCATCGCCTTTCATCATCCCAGAGCTCACAGACCTGACTCATGGATCATGAAAAAATGCGTTTGTAGATCTCGCATTGAGGCTAGACACACACACACACCTGCTGACGCCAGTTTGAAAGCCTACCACTGCTCTTTCTTTTAAATGGACATTAGGAGGTGAGCCGGTGTCAAGGCGTTTGTATTGATTGCTCTCTTGTGTCACTGTAGGACCTGGTCATTTCTGACGCAACTGCAATGACGGCCACAACCCCCCATGGTCAGTCTGACCGGCCTAGACAAACAGAGACGGGGTAGGAGGGAGAGCTAAAAACAGTGTGATGTTTACCAACTGATAGCATAGGAGCCCACATTCCTCTGGGTAAGATAACAGCAGAGCTCTGGGAAGCAGACTGAGATCAGAGCCAAGCAGACGGGGACAGGAAATACAGTGCATTTAGAAAATAATAAAATGGAATACTTTTCACATCTTGCTGTGTTGCAGCCTTAAAATGCTAAAATGCTGAGCTGATGAGTTGAATCAGGTGTGTTAGATGAGGAAGACATCCAAAATGTGCAGTGATAGAGGGTCACCAGGACAGATCTGAGAGCATGCTTTCTTTTTTTCCACATCAATCTACACTGCATATTCCATAATTACGAAGCAAAACCAGATTCGTGATAACTTTAAATTGATTTAAAAGAAAGAACTGAAATATGAAACTGCATAAGTATTCACAGTTGACATACCTTTAGCAGTGAGGCAACCTCATGTTTTTGGGGGGTATGATGGCAATTTTCTTCCATTCTGCTCTGCAGATCCTCTCAACCTCTGTCAGCCATTTTCAGGTCTCTTCAGAGATGTTTAATTGGGTTCAAATCCAGGCTGGCTCACTCCAGGACATTCACAGAGTTGTCCCTAAGCCACTCTTGTCTTGTCATTGGCTATATGACTAGGGCCTTTGTCCTTTTAGAAGGCAAACCTTCAGCCCAGTCTGAGGTCCTGAGCTTTCTGAACCAGAACATTCGCTGGCATTGAAAACCACCTCTACAGCATGATGCTTCCCCCATTAAATATTAAATTTTTAAGTATAGGAAAAAAACAGCAGAGAGACGCTGTGTGTTTCAGTGCGAAAGCAAAAGCACTTTATTTGGCCTTCCGGAAGTAGATGCATTTAGGAATCATTGGTTAAGATTTATTATGATCTTTAAAATAGCATCATATGACCCCTTTAAGTGTACTTAAGTAGCACAGTTGGTCAAATGTACTTATAACTATTACATTACTAATATATTTTAAATAAAATCAAGTTAATTTAAACTTAGGAATGGATAACTATATAAAAGTGTACTAACAAATCGATTGTAGCACACTTTTAAGGCACTTCTGGCACTTTATATGACTACACTTAAAATCAGTTTAAGTGTTAGTGCTAATTAGTGTATATTAAGTGTACTTAAGTAGCACAGTTGGGAAAATGTACTTATAACTATTACATTAGCAATATATTTTAAATGAAATCAATTTAATTTAAACTTAGGATAACTATACACTGTAAAAAATGATATGATGAAAAAGCCATGACAACGTATGTTTTTAAGTTACTTTAACTCATAAAAATAATTTAAGCAATTTCAACTTATTTTTATTAGTTATACTAGATTCAACTTGATTTTTTAAGTCAGTTTAATGTTACTGAAATTCAAAGAGCCCAATTAAGTTCAGTGAACTTAACATTTTAAGTCGCCGGCTAAGCCGTCGTCCTGACGGTCTGAATAGAGGAGGAGAGTGCGCGAGCGGCCCGGCTCCCAAGCGCCAGAAGTTCATGTTTTCAAATGTTTGTGTTGGATGTTCATTCAATAAAAATGCATACATTCTCACAAAAAGAGCTATTTCCTCCTCACTCAGTCAATACGGTGCCGCTCGCCCCGCCTCAGAGCAGTGCAGAGCCGCCGCCCACACACTCACCGGCGCATCCAACGACCAAGCCGCTAAAGCCGCTATGTCAGTTCCTGAGCGCGTGGGAAGTTATTCCGGGAATCTCGCGCTGGCTACTCGGTGTGATAGAGCGTGGGTATACCCTTCAATTCAGACGCAGACCACCCCGTTTCAATGGCGTGGTGCAGTCTCTAACATTGCCCCGAAACGCCCTGGTTCTGAGACAAGAGGTATGCAGTCTGCTCGAAAAAGGAGCGATAGAACGAGTCCCTCCCAGCGAGCTGGAGAGCGGGTTTTACAGCCGCTATTTCGTGGTACCCAAAAGAGACGGGGGACTCCGCCCGATTCTAGATCTCAGGCCCATCAACAGAGCGCTTTGCAAGCGTCCATTCAGGATGATAACGCTGAAACAAATCCTGGCGCAAATTCGCCCCGGGGACTGGTTTGCGTCCGTGGATTTAAAGGACGCATACTTTCACATTCAGATAGCACCGCATCACAGACGCTTTCTGAGGTTTGCTTTCGAGGGCACAGCGTACCAATACTCTGTTCTCCCGTTCGGGCTGGCTTTGGCCCCACGCACTTTCTCAAAGTGCATGGATGCAGCACTTTCCCCCCTCAGAGCGAGCGGGATGCGCGTTCTCAACTATCTGGACGATTGGCTGATTTTAGCTCAGTCCCGGGACACGCTAGTCAGCCATATAGACACGCTGCTTCGTCACTTGGAGTCCCTAGGGCTATGTGTCAACATGCAGAAGAGCATTCTCGCCCCGAGTCAGTCTATAACATATCTGGGAGTGTGCTTCGACTCGGTGGAGATGAGAGCCCGCCTCTCTCGGGAGCGCTCGGCGGCCATTTTGTCTTCCCTGCGCCATTTCAGACTGGGCAAATCTGTTTTCTTGAAGGAATTTCAGAGGCTGCTGG
>NW_015540887.1:72333-77686 GCF_001515605.1 Sinocyclocheilus anshuiensis
GTGTTGTGGAAGCTGTCCTCAGTAAAATGCGCAGCACACAATAGCAAATTGGGGTTATAATGCTCAGGGACAGAATTTAAAAATAAATTGCAACCACTGTTTCCTGACATCATTCTTTTTCGGAAGCCCAAACAAAGACGTTTGGGCACGGAGGTGAAAAAAAAAGCGTTTCAGGCGGTCGCGCACCGGACGAGAAGCACAGCGTCGCGTCGCGCCACGTCTTTAAAATTCAAATACATTATTTTCTATGAGTATAGGCACACCGGCGGCACCGTTCGGCATCTGTTAACTAAAATTAAAAAAGTGAAAAAGCATAATAGGACTCCTTTAAATATTTTTTAGTGCATTCAAGTATAATTTTTTTCACCTGGGTCTTTATGTGCAATGGACTTTTAGCTTCTGTAACAACGTTTGTGTAAATGGTGGTTAGCTAAATTTAGCTAAATGCTTGCTAAAGACACAAACACTGTAATTTGGGTTCAAAACATGTTTTTATTGCCTCAACACTTATATTGGTATGCTACTGTATATCATTAAACAGGATATTTCTTTGAAATCACATACCAACATGAGAAAACAAAGCACTTTTCAAGAAAATACTTGTTCATTAATCAAAATAATGTAATATAAACAGATTGAACCGTGTTTCCTTATAGTAATCAAACTGACCTCTTTATACTTCTGAGTCTGACCCTTTAATCAACCCTTAAACCTACCCATCCCTAACCTTACTCGTACCACACCTCAGCAGCAAAAGTGTTGTGCATTAACAAAAGCTTTTAATCATTGTATAACAGCTGTTAAAACCTTTTGTAGATTTTCAAGGAATGCATGATCATATATGAATTGAAAGTTTGATGGCATTTGTAAGCATTTTAATTTACGTGAAATTATGATCTGATAATCATTAGGTAATGTTTAATAAGTTTATTATTAAACATTAACAAGCACATTATCTCACGTTTCTAGCTTTTTGAATATATATTAACTAAAGATCTATTAAGCATTATATAATATTTGTTAATGATATATTAATGAAAGTTATCATAGTGTTACCCTTGTTTAAATGAGCTAAATCTTCAATATCTCACACTTACATTTTGAGTAAGAGAAGTTAACTGGAAATCTCACTCGAGTGAATGATTGTGTTTCATTGTGCTGAGCCTCACATTAACCTGTGTTGGGGAAAGTTACTTTTAAAAGTAATGCATTACAATATTGCGTTACTCCCTAAAAAAGTAACTAATTACGTTACATAGTTACTTTTTATGTAAAGTAATGCGTTATATTACTTTTGCATTACTTCCGCGTTACTTTTTAAATATAAGCACACTCTAAAAAATGCTGGGTTGTTTCAACCCAATGTTGGGTCAAATATGGACTAACCCAACTGTTGGGTTAAAAAGTTAATTTAAAAATGTAACCAAAATTTAACCCAACAGTTGGGTTAGTCCATATTTGACCCAACATTGTTGAAACAACCCAGCATTTTTTAGAGTGCAGGGCTTGATTGTTTTTAATATAAGAAGTTCTATTTATAGCAAATATAAAAGCCCTTTCACACCAAAAAGTGTAATGAATAAACCTCAGGCTGAAGCAAAAGTAAATTCACGTCTGTACAGTAGAACGCAGGAGAATTCATACTCTTCAGCAATAAAAAAACAAAGCACAATTGTTAGTTTCTCTAAAGTCATTTTTGCTTATTAGTATGGTTGAACTGGATCATCAAAGGTCAGCAGCAAAGATATTGGTTAATAAAATGGGATTAGATACATTTGTGTTATTTAACATATTTAATTATTGCAGGTTTGCGTCATATTCTGAGTTTGCATTTCACTGTTTTAATTCATTTTGATGAATACTAATTCTGTTTTTTTGTGAGTGGGATGAATTAATGCACATTCACATTTAGTCTAGAACTACAGTAACATCATGTTCACACAGCGCACACAACGCCTCTGTACTCCTGATTTCTCCCAATATGGGGACAGGAGAGCTGTCAGTCAATAAATGGGAAAACAAAGTAACTGGCATTACTTTTTTGAGAAAGTAACTCAGATATTTTCTTGTAAATTAAAAAAGTAATGCGTTACTTTACTAGTTACTTGAAAAAAGTAATCTGATTACGTAACTCGCATTACTTGTTATGAGTTACCCCCAACACGGCCTGTTACTAACACGCTGTGCCACTAACTGTCCTAGGAGATCAAGCCACTGCATCTCATCAGAATAAAGATTCTGCGATTAAACAACTGGCAGGTCAGACAACATACACTTTATTTATTTATGTAAATACACTGCCATTTTTCATAAATAGAGTACAAAATAAGAACAGAAACTGTTATAAAATATTTTTTAACCAGTGGTCAGCGAAAGCAAGTGCTTGCCATTGATAAAGAATTACTGTTTATAGAATTTTATAGAATCATCATTTTACATACATGTTGTAAGCTGCTGTATCTGCCATGCAGAGATAACACCCTAACATGGTTATCCACTTGGCATTTTTTCTGCAGATTTCAAAGAGCAGACATTTATTCCAGGCAGTGATGTGATTTTACAGTGTGGAAATGTCACTGATATCAACTGGAATGAATTAATTTATATCGTCTGGAACAGCAGCCTGCAAGACAGAAAATGTTGGCTTGGTTTGTCTCCCAAGCTGGACGACAAATGTAAAGATGGAAAGAGGCTGTACAACACCTCAGATGGAGTTTACTTAGTCATTCCCAAGATTTCAACAGAAGATGAAGGATTTTATTCTTGTGATGTATCGTATAAAGCAGGAAGCTATTTGGCAAACGTGTCTGTAAGTGGTGAGTACAAACACAATTTATTTTAAAGCTATTGAAAAAACGTGAAAATGTTTACATCACAGCTTACTTCTCAGGCTAGGTATAAAGCCACTAACTGATAACTTTTTACTATCTGAGAACTTACATTTCTCAAACTTTCACTGCAGTCATGAACCAGTGATGACTTCAGTCCATAGTACAACAAAATATTTAAAGCAAAAAGTGAAGCAAATAGTATTATACTGATGAATAAATTGAATTAAAGTTTTTGTTTTTAGTTACCCAAATTTCCACCCAGCTGTACAGAGAAAAGATTGCCGTCTGTCGGGCCACATACACACAAGAGACAGCACCCACTCTTCATTGGGAACCTGCCTTGAACTTTTCCACCAGTATCAGCTCTGTTGAGAAGCTTGGCAGGTTTTTTATGATGGAGAATCGAATATATCTGCCGGACAATGTCAACATCAGTGAGCTCACCTGTGTGGCCACATACACCTCCAAGTCCGGCTCTGTTCAGCACAAGAGCACACTTCATCTTAAACAAAGTGAGTACACTGTATATGAAAAGAAATTGAGAATTGATTTCAATAGTGGATCAGTAGTAAATAATGTTTCTCTCAAGCTCAGTCAGGTTAGATGGGAACCACTGGTCAAAACACATTTCTCCAGAGATGTTTGACTAGGTTCAAGTTCAGGGTCTGAATACTTGAATACTAAATTTGCACATCTGGTTTTTTGCTTTGCAATTATGGGGTGTGGAGTGTAGACTGATTTGGAAAAAAATTAATAGTTTAAAGAATTAACATAGGCTGTTAATTCTATGTCTGTTAACATAGACACTTTCCTAAATGCACGGTAGCACTATCCAGGGTTACTAACTTAAAGCTTATAAGGTCTCTAGTTTAGCCACCAATGATGCTGGAAAAGGCACCAGCAGTGGGAGGAAACCACTGCATGGAGGAAGTGCATGACAGGAGAAGGAATGTCCTTCTTATGGAGCAGTGGCACTGGGCAGCTTTAAGACCATAAAAAGTCAAAATCATCATGATTAACTCACCATATGTGGAGACAATGCTCCGTGTAATGACTCCTCATTTTTTTCTCTGGTGTCATTAAATACGCTGGCTCTCTCACACGTATAGTAAAAGGCTACACACACACAACAGCATGTCGAGATACTCTTCATCTAAAGTAGCTATGACTGTAGCTTCTGTGTATCACTGCCAGATGTTTCAGTAATGGTGCGTACAAGTAGTCACTGTTTCGCAGACATACATAATGCATTTCCTTTTTGGTAGTTCTTTAAGAAACAACATGTCTGCTTATCTTGTATGTGTTGCATGCCTGCAATGGTAATAATCAGACTTTCAAGAGTAACATAAGTATGTACAGCTATTCACCCACTCATTGTTTAACAGAAAACGAATTAATCGTTAAAGGGATAGTTCACACAAAAATGCAAATAATGTCATTAATTACTCACCCTCATGTCATTTCAAACCAGTAAGACCTTCGTTCATCTTCAGAACACAAATTAAGATATTTTTGATGAAATTCGAGAGCTTTCTGACCTGAAGGGTACTGCCACGTTCAAGGCACAAGAAGGTAGTACGGACATCTTTAAAACAGTCCATTTGACATCAGTGATTCAACCGTAATTTGATGAAGCTACAAGAATACTTTTTGTTCTTGACTTTATTCAACAATTCTTCTCCTCTTCACCATTTTGGAGAGTATCCCGACGCATGCGTGTGCTTTCCTTAACGTAAACAAGGTGCATGTTCTACATCAGCAGCACATGCAGATCAAAGCACACGCATGCGTCGTGATACTCTCCATAATGGTGCTCGGGTAGGCAGAGGAGAAGAATTGTTGAATAGAGTTGGCGCCCATAGTCTCGTGGGTAGAGCATCGACATGTCGCACCGTTGCGCTTCAGGCATCCCGTGTTTGTGTCCCGGCTCGTGGACCTTTTCCGATCCCGCCCCCACCTCTCTCCAACTTTGCTTCCTGTCTCACTACTGTCCTATCAAATAAAGGCAAAAACTAAAAAAAAAATAAAATAGATTTGTTGAATAAAGTTATTTTCGTTTTTTTGCACACAAAAAATATTCTCATAGCTTCATAAAATTATGGTTGAACCACTGATGTCACATGGACTATTTTGTCGATGTTCTTGGTACCTTTCTTGACCTTGAACGTGTCAGTTGCATTGCTGTCTATGCAGGGTCAGAAAGCTCTCAGATTCCATCAAAAATATCTTAATTCGTGTTCCGAAGATGAACGAAGGTCTTACGGGTTTGGAACGACATGAGGGTGAGTAATTAATGACAGAATTTTCATTTTTGGGTGAACTATCCTTTTAAGTCTTATGAGCTTTTCCCCATTTAAATTCTTTTCTCCTTCTCCAACTATATCTGGGGCCCTATAGGAACAACATTTTGTCTCAGAATGAAGGAAGAAACACCCATAAAGAGGTGAAGAAATACGGAAGATAAACAGGATGTGGACAGCAAAAACAGGCATGACAAGAAAGTGAATCGAAAGGGGGGGGGG
>NW_015540887.1:77836-98333 GCF_001515605.1 Sinocyclocheilus anshuiensis
TTACCTGAGAACTGCTGACATTTTAACAGAGCTTCTGAAGAATTACAGCAAAAGCACCAAAGAGAGTATTAAAGTTTCCTTTTCGCTCTTAGTTTTGTTTACTTTGTCTGAAATGAAGATGTAATTAAAAATTTTAATTCGGCCTCTGAGTCAACAAAAAATAGAGTCCAAACATTTTGCTTGTGCTATCTTTCTTCTGTATAAATGCAGCTTGAGTTGATATTTTGTTATTTAATGCAATGACATTTGTACAGCTTTAAGTGCGGCTTAAGTGTCCAAAGGCGTTTGGGGCAATTGTAAAACTAGCAGTTTAACTGAGATGCATAAAACACAGTTCCAAAAACTATTCAGGTCTTCTTTTTCCCTTTATTTATGGTAATCTGATGTGATTTCATTATTTGCACTTACGCAATAAATCCCAAAGCCATTATTGTGTGTGTTTGCGAAAGAGAGATTATATCTGTTCAGAGTGAGGTCAGGTAGCAGCATTACTCATCAGGTAGCTCACCATCAGCACTTATTAACTTGTATTGATGAACTCATTCAGGAAGTCACTCAGCAGTCCTAACATTTCAAACCCACTGCCTGAAAACCAATTCAGCGGAGTCTGAACCATGAGCATAATTGCATATTATCCTACAAAACTGAAGTGATTGTGGTGTAGTACTTAGTAAAGTGAGCTAGCAGTGACTGTAGTCCAAAACAATGACTTTCTGGAGGGTCATGAGATTCACCGAAGACAAGCCTAGGTTTGTTTATACTGAAAGGGCCTGAACAATAGGTTTACGTCACGAGGAAGCTGGATTAATTAATTCACAACTGGAACAAATATTCTGAAATCATTTAACAGCATGTTACGGTAAATATTAAGATTTAACAAATATAGTACAAAAATTAAGCATAAGAGCATTCAAATGAGATAAAACACTGAATTATAAGTTTAAAAACAATACAACAGAAATGCAATATAAAGTTGTGATTTTAATAGATTTATCAGGAAAAGGTATGCTGATTCACTGAGATCTGATCATTTTACAGATAAAACCTAGCTCTTTATGATAAGCTAATTCTACATAATATATTGTTATTACTATAGTATGCACACGTAACATGCAACAAGGACACCATAAAATAAATTGTTACCATACAGACATCTATCTATCCTGCTGTTCAAAAGTTTGGGATCAGTAAGATTTTTAATGTGTTTATAAAGAAAAGAATCCTGAAAAAGCTTGAGAGTGTCTACGCAAAACCTCACTTACGACTACACCTCCATTCTTGACATTAAGCTAATGTGGAAAGTAACCTAATTTGTCCAAACTCTGAATTCTCCATTGACACTGAAATGCGTAAGAGGTAATTCTTTACGACACCACTCGGGTCAGAGTACGCAAGACAAGGAGACTGGACTGTGCTGTGCTGGCCTCTGGAGAACTTTACACTCATTTCCCCTCTCATTTGCACATTATGACATTTTAGTCATCTGACATTTTTACTGCTAATAACACAGATGTACAAAGAACTACTTTCACCATTTTCAAAGGTCATTCACAACTGTTAAAAACATAGGATAACTCGTTAGCATTTCTCTTCGGGGCTGTAACTGAAAGAAGGAATCCACAATGATACACTGGAGAGAAAAGAATATCTACATGATGTGCTAGTAAACAACACAGCTGAGGATAAACAACATTAAGAGCCTCGTTGCCTTAACATAAGTGACCCCTGCAGGGCATTCTTGGTGTAGCCAGAAGAACATAACTACTTTTAGCATAAGATGACAATTATCACAGTAGCTAAAGGATATTTAGAAAGGACATGATTAAAACAACACATTAAAAACTACAGGCATTCACAGGTGTTTAGATTGACAGTGAGTAGGACTTACTCTGAATGTAATATTGTTCTTGACGATTTTAAATATCTTATTTAATAAAGCTGAAATAGCAGATTAGCAAGAAGGGAGAAACACAAAATAACACATTTGCTACATTATACCTCATTTGATGGATACAGAAGATGCTGTAAGGATGCATTGACATTTAGCTGTCAAGCAAACACAATATAACGAACTATAAAAAAATTATTAATGTTAATATTATGCAGTCAATCTGTAAAATAAATAAATAGACAAATAAAATAAAAAACATTGCGTGCTACAAGTCCCAGTTCACATAATTTCCCACAATAATATAAGACACTATAACTCTCTGCACCCTCCAAATACAAATAATTGGAAGATGAGCTAAGCCAACTAGTCTAGAGACCAGGTTTTTTCGTTATTTTCATAAACTGCATCCCAAATTCCACTAAACTCAAGAATAAACCTACACGTAGGTCATTTTCATTTGCAGCTCCTCTGAAGCAACCGTTGAAGTCTTGCTACCAAACGCCACCAAGCGTTTTCAAAGTGCAACAGTATGCAGTATGTGGCAAACGTTACAGGAGTCGCTCATGAATATTAATTAGCCTCTGCGTACCGAGACACTCTGTTGGAAGGTTGTGGAGCAACGTCACTGCGAGGCAATTAATATTCATGAGCTAGGTCTCAGCCGTAGAAGCGTCACTGGTCCTCACTACAACAACTTTTATTTTTGAAAAAAATTATAACTATTAAAAAACGCACTTGTATTGCTCTACCAACCTCTTAAATGCGTGTGAAAAGATGCTGAACCCTTCTTCAAACGGAGAGTCTTCTCATGCTGTGGTGAACTATGTTGAGGAGTATCTGGAGCTGGTCGAGTCTTTGCCGCTGGACCTACAAAGATGCGTGTCTCTCATGAAGGAAATTGACGCCAGATATCAAGGTGAAAGCTTACAGACTCTCGCATGTAGCAGAAGTGTGAGAAAAAAGCAATGCATTGTTTGTGCAAGGGGTGTTAGGTGTCACACTAGCTAGCTGGCTAGCGGCTAACCGTTAGCACGTGAAACTTGCAAGTTTCCCCGCGTCGCGCGATTGAGTGGTCAAAGCTGCAAAGTTGAGCAAATATAGAGAGTAAATGTATGTGTCACTTATATCCTAAATTTGTAGAGGTTTCTGTGAAATCACTACACATCCTGTTTGGATGGAGTGCGGAGTCTTGCAGCTTCTATAGCGCCACTAAGCTTCCTACTAACGTTGATTATGTAGCTTGAAATCACAGTTGTGGGTTAGTGTTGTGTAAATAGTCTTTAAAATGTCATAAAGACAAAACGTACACGTATCATATGTTCAGCGACTGTGTCTACTGTATATAAAACATCTAAACGCAAAGACGCTACAGTCAAAACCATTGTTTTTAAACCATTCTCTGGTCAATTTTGAGATTTGGGCTATTTTGCTTCTATAACATGTCTAATTTCAGACTAGTGGAAAGAAAGCATGCAAAATACACATGTAAGTGTTTATTTGATTACACGCGATCTATTTGCATCTAGATTTCAAGTACAATAAAATAATTCCAAGGCCATATTTTCAAATTTTTTATTTTTTTTGCTCTTTTACCGAGTCAGAAATCTCTACTTAATTAGCACTTAACGTTACATATTTTTATTCATATCTAAATTCTGAAGGTTTTTACATACAATTCACCTGGTAATTACACATTTTATTATTAAAACATGATCACTTCCCTGATTTATGTAGTGTTGAAAAGAGATATCCAGAATCACTTCTGTTAAAAAAGAATTTCGGTTTTGGTTCTGGAAATGTATGCAAATCTAGGCATGTTTACTTAGATAATTCCACATGTGTATATTTAATCAACAATCAACCTCGCACACCAGTAAGTAATTGATGGGTGCGTAGGAAAAACGACCAAAAAAGGTCCAACTTCAAAACCAAAAAAAATAAATAAATCCCGCACACTATCCGCACTTGCAAATGTATCAAAATATAAATTGATTAATTCATGTTTCGGCCTATACCATCAGGCATATTGATGAATGGACCGAAACGTGAGTTAATGGAGAGATGATAGTATTGCATTTGCAAATGCGGATAGTGTTTTTTTTTATGGCTTTGACTTTTGTATATTTAAACATAACATTTCAGAAAACTTAGAAAAGTTATTGTGCTGTAATTAATCAAATATGGTGATATGTGGTATATATGGTTAGTTAAAATGTCTTATTCACTTGGGGTGTCTTGCCTTGAGACAATAATCCTTTGACCACTGACTTTTTTTTTATTGGAGGTTAAAATGATAAAGGTGTATAGAGTGACCCAGTAAACATTGTGCCATTATTATTGTGTTACATTAATCCAAAGGCGTTGATCTTGCAGAGATCCTCAGTGAACTGGACGAGGCTTATGAAAAGCACAGACAAGAATCAGATCCTGTGCAGAGGCGGCGTCTGCTTCACTGCATCCAGCGCTCTTTGATCCGCACAGAAGAACTCGGAGATGAAAAGATCCAGATCGCAGGCCAAATGGTGGAAATGGTGGAGAATCGCAGTCGGCAGCTGGAGTGGCAGAGTGAGCTTTTCCAGGCCTGCCAGGACTCGCCGGAGAGCACCGTGTCGGTGGGCAGCACCCCCAGTGCCATAACAACCGTAACTATGACACCGGTTTCTGCTTCGATGCTCTCGGTCAGTAAACCGAGTGTGGATCGGAGACGAGACGAGACCCCGGCTTCAGTAGACAAATCTGGTGGAAAGCGTTCACGAAGGCAGAAAAATGGTTCGGAGAACCGGGAAAACTCCAATTATGGCATGGAGCACAATGAGGAGGTTGGTTCAGGCGTGCCAAAAGAAAAGAAGGCCAAGACCTCATCCACGTCATCGAAGAAGAAGAAGAGGTCAAAAAGCAAGCAGGACAGGGAGCCGTCGCCGACAGACCTGCCTATCGATCCCAATGAACCCACTTATTGCCTGTGCGAGCAAGTGTCTTATGGAGAGATGATAGGTTGCGATAATGATGAATGCACTATTGAGTGGTTTCACTTCTCATGTGTTGGCTTGCACCATAAGCCCAAAGGAAAATGGTACTGTCCGAAGTGCAGAGGAGACAATGAGAAGACAATGGACAAAGCATTAGAGAGGTCTAAGAAAGAGCGAGCGTACAACAGGTAGTGTCAGGTGTAGCTGGTTGCCGTTGTTCTGTTCAGGACTTTAGTATCCAGTTTTGAGAGAGGCCAGGGTCTGTGATGTTGTTACAGACTAGAGTTGGTCATTTGTTAGTAGCTATATCTTTTAGGGATATATAGGGTTCACTTATCAGCTACTTAGTTATCAATGTTAATCTACAGCATTGGAAGTATTCTGTTCATCCAACTACAAGACAGTGTAATGCATCAAACTATCAGTTTTGTATTTATGCCTTGCATAACTGTACATATGTTCATGTAAAATAAACCATGCTTAATGCAGAGTTGTCTCATGCTTATAAAAAAATGTTTACACAAAATGAAACATATTTCACCCAAAAAATGGATTTCGGAATTTCTGAACAGGTTCGGAGAAGTTTAGCATTACATCATTTACTCACCAATGGATCCTCTGCAGCGAATGGGTGCCGTCAGAATGAGAGTCCAAACAGCTGACAAAAACATCACAATAATCCACATGACTCCAGTCCATCAATTAACATTCTGTGAAGTGGAAAAAAATGGGTGTTTGTAATAAACAAATTCATCACTAAAATATTTTATCTTCAAATTGTTGCTTACGTCTAAAATACTAGTCCTCTAGTATCCATAAGTTTACAAGTAAAAATAGTCAAAAAAACAGTTCTAAACAAATATGTTGGTGGACTTTGATGTGAGAGGACTGTTTTGGCGATAAGTGAAAATCCCTTGCTGGATTTGTTTCTTAAAAACACAGCTTTTTACTTTACAAGACGTTAATTGATGGACTGGTTTTGTGTGGATTATCGTGATGTTTTTATCGGCTGTTTGGACTCTCATTCTGACGGCACCCATTCACTGCAGATGATCCATTGGTGAGCAAGTGATATAATGCTAAACTTCTTCAAATCTGTTTTGAAGTAGAAACAAAACTCATCTGCATCTTGGATAGCCTGAGAATGAGTACATTTTCAGGAAATTTTCATTTTGTGGTGAACTTCCTGTAAAGTACATTTCAAATGTGGACCAGAAATTTGTTTTTTGATATGTATTATGTTGCGTTATTTACTTCCCATGTTTCTAGAACTGTCTCTCAGAATAAAATTGTGTGATCTGTTTAACCTAACTTTGTGCATTAAATTCAAAAACATTAAATGAAAAGAGTAAAGGTTCTTGTTTTAGTAAATTGAAAAGACTTCTGCTGTTGTTACAGACTAGGAAATGCTGAAATAAGGTGTAAAGTATCAGTAACGTATTACTCGTATTAAGGTAGTTTCACCTTTTATTTAAGTATTTACAAGTGCTGGAAAATGAGATTGCCAACCAGTGCAAAATCTGTACACAAAAATCAGATGTGTTTTTGTATATACAAGAGATTAATAGAGGCAAGGACACACTCAGGCATTCATGCATGTAACGGGGCATACATCTGCGAAGATCAAGGGCTTGGGAAAAGACCTGAAGACATGATTTCACTTGATTGGACCTGTGATGCAAGCCATGAAAATGTATTAAGTAACTGCAGTTAACGTGTATCTCTGTAGGATTTCGGATGATATTTTTGAACTTTGAGTAATTCCAGCAAATCTCAATTTTTTCTTTCGACCAGTAAATATATATTTTATACTTCGAACCATATTGCCATTTTTTCTTTCAACAATTTGATAATTTATATAAACCTTCACGCCGGTCTACCAACATCTTATATGTGTTTTCAGTGCATACTAGAGATGCTCACCACTCATGGTAGCATGCCAACACTCCTCTGGCAGAGCCATGACTAAACCAACATAACGAATGCTAATCCAGAAGAATGGAAGCAAAACCCGAAATTAAAGGGACACTTTTAACTGCTTTTAGAGTGAGACCAAGATATTAAATTTGACAAAGCACCAAAAACACTTTCATCAACACTACTACGACTTGTGTCTCTCAGTGAGTCATGAATCCAGATTAGACTGCCTTGATTGACTCAACCATAATGTTTGTTTTTTTAGAGATGCTTATGCATTTAGCAAAAAAGAACAATTACTGCATGTTCATGCCATATGCAAAATTAGTCAAGCATTATTCACCAGGGATATTAACCCCTTTCACTGAGCTTAAATGGATAGTTCACCCAAAAATGAAAATTCTGTCATTAATTACTCACCCTCATGTCATTTCAAACCCGCAAGACCTTCGTTCATCTTCGGAACACAAATTAAGATATTTTTGATGGAATCTGAGAGCTGTCTGACCCTGCATAGACAGCAACGCAACGGAAATGTTCCCAAGTCCAGAAACGTAGCAAGGAGATCTGTAAAATAATCCATGTGACATCAGGGGTTCAACCGTAATATTACGAAGCTTCGAGAATACTTTGTGTGAGAAAAAAAAAAAATAATTATTCAACAATTCGTCTCCTCTGGTGGCATTTTGGAGAGTATCCGCTGGACGTAAACAGCGTATGCTGTTCCGTGTCAGCTGCGTCACGGATACGCTGTTTTCGTTCAGATCAAATCACAACAACGTAGGAAACATATCCGGTGTGACGCAGCTGACATAGAACAGCATACGCTGTTTACGTCCAGCGGATACTCTCCACAATGGCGCTACAGGGTGATGCGGAGGAGACGAATTGTTGAATAAAGTCGTTATTTTTTTTCTTTTGCACACAAAAAGTATTCTCGTAGTTTCGTAACATTACGGTTGAACCCCTGATGTCACATGGATTATTTTACAGATCTCGCTACGTTTCTGGACTTGGGAACATTTGAGTTGTGTTGCTGTCTATGCAGGGTCAGACAGCTCTCAAGATTCCATCAAAAATATCTTAATTTGTGTTCCGAAGATGAACGAAGGTCATACGGGTTTGAAACGACTTGAGGGTGAGTAATTAATGACAGAATTTTCATTTTTGGGTGAACTAACCCTTTAATGAGGGTTGAAAATCAGTCCAGGCAAAAAGAAATAAATGTGGGAAAGAAATAAAACAAAAATCACAATCTTGCATGAGTAAAGTGCATAAAAACTTAAAAATGGAGAATTGAGAAACTATCCCCCAACAACAGAGCCAAACAAAAGGAAAACATTTCAGAGAGAACATGGTTTGTGAATGTGGTCAACTGTCCCTCCAGCTCTGCTCTACAATCGCTGAAACCCGTTTCTCATATTCCCGTTTATTTTCTTGATACAGTTGTGCTGCCTGGCTGTTTGCGGGGCTGTTGGGATTTGGCTCATCTAGAAGGGACTGTAAAGAAAGAGAAATCAAAATTGAGGCCTCAAGAGTATAACACAAAGGGGGGAAAAAATTCAAGCATTCAAATTAGACAATTCTCAGATTCAATAATGTCCACAGGAAACGGGACGCATTTTGTTTAATATAAAAAGGACTATAAACCGGTTAATTGGCATACTTGAATTGATGTCAGAATAGAAGAAACATCATAAGTTGGACTCCACCGATTCTGAAGAATATCTAGGCAGATACTGCCATCAGCATACACTGAGAAAGACAGCAAGAGAACGGTTAGAACAACATATTCACTACATTAAATCAAGAATACATGCATGACTCATGATAAAATGAGTAACTTTCAGTATGTAGCAACCAAACAACGCTCACTAATGCTGTACAATTCCTCCCAGACCAACAAATTCCAGAAAATACAGTAACTCTGATGGCAACTTTGAACATCTTAGTGTATTTAGTTGTCAAAGAAATATACAAGCAAGCATAAAATGTATTAAAAATTTGCTAAATCTTAAACTAATTTTAGCAAAAAAACAAAAAACAAACAACAACAACAACAACAACAACAACAACAACAACAACAACAACAACAACAACAACAACAACAACAACAACAACACTGTTTGAATGGTTTGAATGAACAACAACAACAACAACAACAACAACAACAACAACAACAACAACAACAACAACAAAACTGTTTGAATGACTAAATTTAACAGCAGCAGATTCTCTGTGGGAATGTACTACATGAGTAGACTGTTGAGAGCATATTAGAGAATTGGGGTCAGTTTCTCTTTGACAAAGCTTCTAATCAGAGACAAACAGGAAGTATCACTCACCATTTGGATGAAACATCTTTGAGACAAACCGCACAGTTGGGGGCTTGTTTGGATATTCTTCTGTGAACTCAACTGTGAGTTTGAAGGTACCTTGTGTGCAGAATAGAAACAACATTGTACCTTTGATTTCTGACAAAGAAACACCTTTTACTCATTTTCTTTACACATGCATTTGATCGTGCTGGAAAAGTCAGCAGACAGACACCTACCATCTTCAAAAGGTGTTCCCTCTGGACTGCATGTAAAAACAAGAAACGCAATATTAAGGTCAAAGGTAGGAGGACCCTGACATGGAACATTGACCATGATATCAAATAACAGCAATACACATGCTACACTAGAGCACTGAACACATGGTGGGGCAGGTTTACTCCAGTCAAGCCCTCAAAAGAGTAATATGCAGACAATGAAATATGTATACATGTATATTTACAAACACTACCCTTCAAAACTTTGCAGTTGGTGTATATACACACACACAGTGGCGTGAAAAAGTGTTGGCCCCCTTCCGGATTTCTTTTTTTTTGCATGTTTGTCACACTTTAATGTTTCAGATCATCAAACAAATTTAAATATTAGTCAAAGATAACACAAGTAAACACAACATGCAGTACACCACTGTATGTGTATGTATGTATGTATATATATATATATATAAATAAATAAATAAATAAATAAATAATGGTAACACTTTACAATAAGGTTCATTAGTTAACAACATTAGTTAAGTACTTTAGTTAACATGAAATCAGAATGAACAATACTTCTACAGCATTTATTAACCTTAGTTAATGTTAATTTCAACATTTACTAATGCATTATTAAAAGTTGTGCTTGTTAAAATTAGTTAATTCACTGTGAATTAACATGAACTAACAATAAACGACCGTTTCATTAACATTAACAAAGATTAATAAATACTGTAATAAATGCATTGTTCATGGTTTGTTTATGTTAGTGAATACATTACCTAACATTAACTAATGGAACCTTATTGTAAAGTGTTACCAAAATAATATATTTATAAAATGTATTATTTAGATCACAAATAATATATTTGTTAAATGTAATTTATTTCTATAATGTAAAGCTGAATTTTCAGCATCATTACTCCAGTCTTCAGTGTCACATGATCGTTCAGAAATCACTCTAATATGCTGCTTTGCTGCTCAAGAAACATTTATTATTATTATTATTATTATCAATATTGAAAACAGTTGAGCTGCTTTATATCTTTGTGGAAACGGTGATAAATCGTTTTTCAGGATTCTCTGATGAATAGAAAGTTCCAAAGAATAGCATTTATTTGCAATAAAAATCTTTTGTAACACTATAAACATCATAAAATGATCAATTTAATGTCTTTGCTAACTAAAAGCATTGACCCCAAACTTTTGAACAGAAAAGCTGCACGATATTTAATAATATAATTCACTTCCATCAGATTTTCAGGTCTGGTAATGTCGATTTTATAATCCCCTCATATTTGGAGGTTTTCCACGACCGTGGGAACTCCGTTACATGAGCTGGTTGGCGCAGACTCGACTCGATCAGCCCGATTTGCTCTCTTCTTACCCGAATATAACTGCATTCCACACCATGATGTTGTTCTCAGAAGGAGCTCCACTGACGCCGGCTGGAGGATCCTCCTGGAGCCTGGGGGACCACCACATAACACTCAATCATACAGAGTATGTCAGTGTGTCAATCACATGAACCGATTAGAGGAAACACCTGTGTGGCTTCTGGTTACCTTATAACAATTACTAGAAATACAAAGACATTGGCTAAATAATAATAATAATCATCACATTCAGACAAGTCAAGCTCGAATAACTTTTCTAACCGGCTCACACTAGCTAGCAAGCTCATAAGCTAAAACACATGTAAGTTAAGAGTTTCTAAGAATCGCCACAATGTAAACAGGCAATGTGATACTACCGACAGACTCAAAGAGATAAGCACAACATTAAATGTCGTATTTTAATCGTTTAAATTACGTTTAATACTCGGCTACCGAACTGGGTGATATGAAGCTAACTAGCTAGCAAGCTATTCCACCAAAACAAACACATCATTTAACAGCTACTCACCGCTTAAAATCTCGCATGAGTCGCCTTCTAGCTGGAGTAGACATCTTTAACTACACTAAAAATCGTCAGCGATTATTTTTAGAGCCTAATAACAAATGTTAAGGTAACTGTATATGCCACAACACTGGGCGATGATTAATATTCCTTTCTGAGCAACAAGACGTATTTTCACGAGACAGGATTATACCATCTGTCCCACACAGGGGGGTATTTGCGACTGGAGAAACACAAAGACATCTTACAAGATGTATATAAATCAATTTTGTGTTTTATTTTTAAAGACTTAATGATTAATGTTTCCGCAATTCGTTTGAAATCTTTATGGTTTAAGAAAAAATATTTAATAATTTGCCTGAAAATTTCGTCTTTGTCTACGTTAATGGCAGATATCCCCCTATTTTCCTGACCGTTGGTACGGTCTCAGTCGGAGGAACAGGCTGGATGACGTTTCTGCGGGAGGAATGAGGTCATCGTCCTCCTAGCGGTTAAGCGCGGGAAATGCAATAAGCGACGACCTTATTGTACTCTGACGTAAAAGCTATTTCATAACAGTTGTGTTCAGTTTTTAGTCACTTCCGCAATCATATATTCGATAATAATCAGGAGGGAAGGCAGATATTGGCACGGTAAAGAGAGCACGGTAGTTTAGAAGTGTTTGGACTACAAAATACTATCAAATAGTTCAGTAAAACCAATAAAAACTCGTTCCTCATTACATACTACTTTCTACACTCTACAAGACAACATATAAGGTAGAGGTGGAGGTTAGTAAGGTGGAGGTTGTGAGTTAGAAAACCATACAAATGATTCAGTCAATTCATCATCCATTTTATTCACACACACAGCTCTAACTAGCTACTATAAGAAAGAGATGTCAATAAACAATTATATTGTATATGTAGGCACAATTAATACAATAAATGTACTTACAAATAATGCATAAAAAATGAACAGCCTCCGGATTCTCCAACTCAATTAAATGACCCAAATTAGAAAAGATTGCACTTTGTTTTAACAACACAAATACAAATACAGTGTCCATTTAAACGGACATGGACTTAAAGCAATTCAGCACATTCTATATGGATACAGTGGTGTGAAAAAGTGTTGGCCCCCTTCCTGATTTCTTATGCATATGAGTCTGGACGGGACGTCCTAACACCCATGGTAGAGGTGCATGGTGTTGAAGGTGATGTGGTCATACTGCTCCTCTACACTGACTGACTTGCGATGCTCTATCTGACTGCTGGCGTCCTCCATGTTCTCAGCCGTATCTCCGAAGCCATTATGATGCCCAAAATGAAGGCCATTTTCAAAGCAACCAGGATGTGAGGAGACACCCACATTCCCAATATGATCACCACTCTCAACCTCGGTTGCATTTCCATTTACGTTCTCATGCATCAGGTCACCTCCACTGAGGTGCTGCACAGGATAGCAGTGTCCATTTAATGGGAGTCCTGCTGTCAAAGAGAACACATGAATTATAATTCATTAAAGAAAGATTAAGATTGCTTCTTCATTCTTAACTGAATGTTTTTTGTTTTGCACAACAATTTCCAACAGGTCTACATTTAATTTTTTGGGCATACAAATCACCCATCCAGTTCGGTTTACGATTATATCTGAACATTTGAATTTGAGATTAGAGCCCTGCTTCAAGCCATGATATTGCTTAACTCTACAAAAACATTGCACTGGCACACTGCCCTGCATTAGCTTTGACATTAAACATTTTGCCTTATAAATTAATATCACTTTGATTTAAATAACATGGCTTAATTCATTTATGTTATATGTGGAGGCAGCAAAATAGTCCAGAGGTTACTGAAGGTGCAAACCAGTAGATGATACATGTGTGTCACATTAGAATCGACAAAAACAGTATCAAATTAACAATTGCAAGTGGTTTTTGATTTGCTAACATGTTCTTACAAACTATTCATATGTACAAATTCAAGAGTCAGTGTTGATTGTTAAATGAGAACATTTAATGAGTATAGAAATTACATTTATATCCATCTTAGGCATCCTGTAACTTTACATGACCAATATGTCTATGTGTCACACACAGCCGGTGTTTAAATGAGCACTTATAGTGAGATGTCTTTTGTAATTCTGAATCGGCAATCATGTGTTATTCTATATGCAGTGCAAAATTTCTGAGTCAAATTACAATTTTTATATGAATTTATAGAAAGTACAATGCATTTAATGAGTCACCTTTGTCTCAATTCATACTTCTCATACTTAATCAGTTTAGCAAATATTTTCTACACTACATATGAAATCCTATGCAAAATATTAGCTGGGAAAAAAAAAGAAAACTTTTACCCTCATACAATAACCTCCGGACTGATAAACACTTGAGACTGCAGATACAATAAATCTAATAACAGACCCTCTTCAACAGACTTTGCAATAACAGCAACAGAGAGAAAAACAACTACAACCTAATATAGTTAAAAAGGTTAAAGAAGTGACTGAATAGCACCTAGACTTCCTTACAAGAACACACGTATGAAAGCTGCACAGCGAAGGGCTGTAGATGTACTTTATACATTCATGATAAGATATGCTTTGGCAGAACAGGAGAATTAAATGTTGAAGAAATAAAAAAAGGAAAATAAAATCCACAATATTTTATATTTTCAACATGGAAATATATATATATATACATAAAAAAAGCATTAACCTGGATTTTTTTTTTGCTATTTAACAATAGAATATGGGCTACTCATATCAAAAGTATTAACCAACAGCCTAAACCAAAATCCAACTATGTTATAAAACTCAAGGTCGGGCATTTGGCGGGACAAATACAATTCACAGGAAAAGCTGTGAAAGTGCCGTACCAAGACATACTTTCCAAGTATAGATTTCAGGGCATAAAAACAGCCTAATAACATCATGCAAGTACTTTAGAGAGAAGGAAAAAAATAATTTAATTGCTCTTGGAATGCATTAGAATCAAAATGAAAAATGAAAACGGCATTCGGGAAGTTATTGTGCAAAACAAAACTCAACATTTGCTTCTACCGCTCAAAACACCTTCTCCATTTTAGTTTAAAACAATGTGCATACCACCAAACGTTAAAAGGACGGGGTGGTGTGAGCAACTTATGATCAGATGTTTTATACATATGATGTGTGTCAAATTAAATCAGTTTCCCTCCCAGACACACATCACCAAAAGAGCTTAAATGAAGCCAAGGCAAATGCTCCTACAAATAGGCATAGGAGTTAGTGCAACGACATGGTATCTGCATAGAGGTCACGGTGAAGATCTCTGACTCTTTGTGGACGGGAGAGGACGAGCTCTCCATTCGAACCCCCCGGTCCTGCTCTGGACTGATGTAGCCATTGGACCCCAAAAGCAAGGATCCATTTAGGAGTCTGTTCCCACCTGGGGTACTCAGCACTTGGCCAAACTCCATGTGCATGTTCTCCATCTGGTCCTCTCCACTGGATCCGTTTACTCCATTCATCGGCTGATAACCGAGATCTGCAATGACACCTTCACGTTAGCAAGTGGTGACTCAACTTCATCATACAAATGTCTTTAACCACCAAACTTTAAACATTCAGTCGAGACGTACCATCTGTTCTGGCCTTTTTAATTAGATTAGACTCCATGCAATCAAGAGACCTTTTTCGGCTGGGAACCCCATTAAGGATGCCACGCTCTTGGATTAGCTTGCGGTCCCCAAAGCACACAGAGCCATTGGCTGAGAACCCATTAAGCTGATTGAGCTGCTGGTTCTGGGCATTGGAAAGCAGTTGGGCACACTCTTGAAAGCCCTGGGCATGGGCTAGGTCAGCCGCGGTCAGTCCACTAGCGTTCCTCATGCTGCGCAATGATAAAATTAGTGCATTAACACTGCTGGTCTAAGGCAAGTGTTTGTAAACCACTCAAACACACACACACGCACGCACACACACGTCCCTTTCTGTATTTAAAACCCTAATTTATTTGGACATTTTTGAAAAAAAAAATCTTTTTTTTTTTTTTTTTAAATACTGGATAAATCATTGAACATCTATTTACAGACATTTATAATGTTGTGATGTCTCGACTGCAATAGAAAATGAAAAATCATTAAAGCGCACACACAAAGAACATGATATTAAGAATACAAAACATTTCGATTACACCAGTCAATGGTAAATATTTGCCTGTGGCAATATTGACTGGCAAATGAAAAGTGGTTTGGCACTGCCAAATGATTTTTCCAGGAATTCTCTTCAATTCAACAGATGAACTGGACAGATGATTCTTTTAATAAAAACATTTCATATTTTTAAAGTGAAATAATGCTATTAGTTAAAATCTGAATGTGCCAAAAGTAAATGAACGCCACACCAGAATAAACATGGTAAAAGCAGTGGCAATAAGAAGCCAATAACTGTATATAGAAGAATGCAGACGTTCAAAGAGGACTTCTTCAGTCTGTAGTAAGAGTGGCCTGACCACAGCTGTGAGATGAAGGGAAAACATCACGCCGATCTTCCGATTTCTTCCCTTTTTTTTTTTTGTGAAGAGAGACTCATATCCTCGATAGGTTTTATGCTGGCTGAATCTTCATTTTCATGGTTGAAAGAGGACAGCTTCGAGAAAAGCGTCAAGGCAAAACAAGACCTGATCAGGAAATTCTTCTTTAAACACTCGAAGAAAAAAAAAAAAAAAAAAAAGTAGAGTAAGTTTAATAGAACAACATCCTGGCTTCTTTAAGAGAAGGATTTGATCGAATGGTGAATGTTGATACTATAAAGCATTGGTGGGTCATGTGAGATGCACACCTGTTTAAAATTGGACATGAAATAAGGATTGAGAGTGTGTATTTGCCATCAACAGTCATTTTCTATTGCAGTGAAGAAAACAGAATACATGAATGAACAAAATCTAGGGCAAAATAACAGCGTTTACACTTACCCCTGGAGCTCCTGCTAACACTTCTATCCTGAATGCAGTGAGAACACAGAAATGTGACTCTTGGCAGCGCGATAACAGTAAATACACACACTTACCTCAGATAATCCAAAATAATTTCTAACAGACACCAATAATGTGTTGAGTAGTTTTTATCACTTTATTTATTTGTGTTATGTTCTCTGTTATAACAAATGTATCAGTATGGGTTTTAAAGTACTGCCAGCTTTTGCTCCACTCTTATTACATGTAACATCGAAAACTGAATCAGATTTGTTTGAACTAACACTATTCTATACCAACTACAATTTAAACTGCCTGGGGTTAATAAGAGCAATTTATACTAACTATATACACCATTTCACAGTCCAGCTTGCCATTAAGAAAATATTACTGAATCCAATGCAGAACAGAACAGCAAGTCAGTGTTCCTCTAAATCAGCCTGTCAACTAATCTTCAAGTTTACCAATAAACATTTGTTTTTGATAGATCTATTTCAGTGTTTATGCTGAAAAATATTGCAGTTATGCAAGAGAACTGAAAATTTTGTGGTATCATTCATTTCTATGGTATCCACAAACAGCGTCTGGCTGTCGTACAACTCTAAAAGCAATTCAATGACGTCTAGGCTATAATGTGACTGGTTATCAAGAAATATGATCCAAGTTGCCTGTCTCCAAATTAGAGCTGCAGAGGTTGAAATCTTCTCATAATAAGCACATGCCTACACACACAAAAAATGTGGTTCTTCAGCAGTTCTTTGTGGTAGTTGAGGTGCTACATAGCACCGCTAAGTGGTTCTTTGGCTCGTATTCATAGGGGAACCACTTTAAGTGCTATATAGCACCTATAAGAACCTGTAATGGTGCTTCAGTGGTTCTTTGGGGTAGTTAAGGTGCTACATAGCACCTACATCTTTAAAGATGGTGCTATGTAGCACTTAAAGTGGTTTCTCTATGATTACGAGCCAAATAATCACTTTTAGTGCTATTTAGCACCATTTTTTTTAGAGTGTACTTATCAAATCCCATATTTGTCTGATGAGATGCTAGATGCTCTAAACGTATGTTCTATATAGGCCTAGTCTGAATGTGTGTCGGATGATTGAAATGCAGACATACTACATCTGCCATGTTGTCATGTGATTTACTGCATCAGTTACAATCACTTCCATTCTCAACACCTCTCATGTGGCCTCATGGGACAGTAAAGTCTCCATCATATCAGTCAGTGCACATCAGAGTAGGTTATCCGTTAACTTTTTGCCTACTGTTTTATGAAAACAATGATAGTAGGGAAGAAGGTACATTCAGACGCTGGGAATCTTTGCTTGAAGTCTCCACTGATGAGTTTAATTGTGTGTTTAATAAAGAAGAGTCTGAAAAAGTGTTCTCTTGATGTGCCTCCAGAACGGTCCAAGACCTTTTACACATTGCTAAATGACATCAATAGCACTGTACTGGGAAATAAATGTCTAAGGTACAAGCAATTCATTGTGAGGGCATGATACTAGGGTGCAAAACCTTGGGATTCTGAGTGGAAAGAGGAAGAAAAATGCTGGCAGTCACTCAAAGCCTACATCTCATTTTCATGAATCTGAATCTGTGTTAAATTTGTGCTAGCTACATAAGCCAATCATTATTCTGTAACAATCATTAAATACACTATGCAATTGAACTTATTTCCTGTATGCGCTACCACTGAGTGACATTCATCAAGTAAGGGGTTTGCTTGTGGCTTTAGGAAAAGGTTTGTTCATTCACGGATTCATTATTTAAAGAAAAATATATAAACCACAATAATCATTCAGAGTTCAGACATGTTTTTTTGAAACTCTAACTAGACCACAGTCCATACACACATTCATTCCAACACATAACACATGTTTAAAATCAAACATCTAAAAATAATACAATTTCCAGCAAATAAAGTAAAAAACATTTTTCATTGAACAGACCCTCCCCACTTATTCCTACCCAAATCCGAAGAAAAATATGAATGCTTCTCGGACGTTCTGATGTCAAAACGACATTTTTACAAACGCTTCAGAAGGTATGTGTCCATCCTGGCAGGTCTCAATTCAAAATGAACCTCTTAGGTGCAAGAAATCTGAAATCATTATCAAAACAAACACAATGATCATAATGGACAATTGATTAGCAGTCTATCCACTGTCCACTGTCACTATCTGTGAGTGACTTGAATATTTCTGTTGTATACACAGGAAAAAAAAAAAAATAAATTATATAATTAAGATAATTTTGTTCACTGTTTCATTTCCTGCTTATGATCTTTATGCTTATGAAATGTATAGGTTTTAAATTTGTACCGATAACACTAATAGGTATTTAAATGATAAATTATATTACAACTCTATTTCAACTATTCTTGGTAAACATTACTTTAATGAATGATAAATTAAGTTTGTATTAGGTAGCTAATGAAATAGCAAGTTTTACTTTGATGGTTGAAAGTTTTTTTTTTTTTTGCAATTGCAGCAGCAAACAACTCGATAATTGTGAATATTACAGATAATATATTACTCGAAATATCAGTAACAGTATATGTAATATTCTTGCACATGTGTAATGTCCCTGATATTAGATGTCTGAAACTACTATGTCAGTTGAATTTAGAATGCCAGATTTACTGAAAACTGTTTTGTTTATATATTGTCCACAGAGTTAGATCAGATTTCTAGCACCTTTAGAGATCATTTCAGTTTATGTAAACATAAAAGATACATGAACAGGAAAACCTATGCTGTTATTAATTTACATTGATTTATATTTAGTTACTGCTACTTGAGTTAAACATTTGCATCTTAATTCTCATTATTATTAATAATCTAAATTAAATTAAATTAGAAGTGTGTCAGTTCACAAGTTATGTATATTTATTTAGCTTTTTGAATTGAGACATATTTTAGTATTTTGGCTATATAGTAATTTAATTAAATCAAGATAGTATGGTCACATACACCCTTGCAAAGTTTTCAGAATCCTGAGTGAATATCATTCTGTGTGTGTACCACTGATCTATACATAATGATAATATAATTCTCTATTATAGATCAGTGGTTTCTACAGAATAGAGTTTTTTTTTTTTTTTAGTAAACTGCTATCAAGAGAAACGCGTTTTGGTTATGCTTTTTAATATGTTGCATTCGCCTAAAACTGCAAGCTTTAAGTCAGTGTAAAGTCAATTCAGGGAATTGTTTCTAAACACATAAATGTTAGAAATGACATAACGTAACGTTATTGCTGAAAACACGTTACAAAGACTCTAAGCTATGTAACTTAGTACTGAATTGTGGAGTTAAAGTCTATAGTTTCACCATTTTTGTGTAGCCTATAACTAACGTTAGTAACTTGGCGCATTAGCATCGTCAGTGGTTCGCCCGCTCAATCGCGAGTTACTGTCATTACCGTTCATGATTGCCAGGTTTTCCAATCGCATTTCGAGGCGGGTCTCCCGGTACAATTCGCATTCCAGGGGCTAAATATCACGTTATTGGGGTCGCTTCAAACCGCGGACATGAAAAACAACCCGCGGCAGCAGTTAAAGTAACGTTAGCCCAATTCCGCAGGAAAACCGCAGACTTGGCAACACAATGGCTACAGTGTGCTAGCTAGCTATGCCTTTGTCACGTAAATGAATATTAGCCCCACAGTTGGCTGTGTAAATCCAATGAAGCTGCTGGAGGGTGCATTCATTCAGGTTGTAACGTTAGCGGTATTTGACAGTTGAGAGAAAGGCGGCAGCTTTTCCGCGAGTGGGCGTGGTTTTCAGCGGATACGCCCCCCAGCGTCTGAGAGCAGAGAATACTGCTTTTTTTTTCTTCAAGATTTTGATAACTTATTCACATGGCGTCTTTCATCATTCACATTTGGCTGGGTGGTTAATAACATTTTCTGTGTTGTGACAAACTCAGAACTCATAATTAATATTGCTTTACACGGACTTCCTAACTGCTTCTCTACTCAGAAATTGTTCCACATTTATCATATTTGAGAGAGATTATCTTTCAGCCTTTTTGTGTTTATCATATCTTACAGAATTTGCATCTGTGCAATTCTGGTGAATTTACAATCGTTTTAATTGACAATACGGAACTTCTCTGACAATATCAAAACGTATTTACAAAGACTGCACCAAGTCCAAAGACTTCATTTTTGTTTAAATACATGCTTACATCTTATTGCTAAATAGAAACATGCGTTAATCATTCCTAATGTTTTAACTAAATTAATAAATATTTATGCTTTGAGTTTAAGTTGATGTATTAATTAGATTGTTATTTTTGTAGTTCTTCATAAATTGCTTTAGTTTGCCTCTATATAGATGAACA